>NW_011353619.1:132806-141026 GCF_000735185.1 Notothenia coriiceps | reverse complement strand
GGGAGGGGGCAGGAGCTCCAACAAGCCGTTTAGGACAGAGAGTGAATACACATACTATACAGAGATGCAGTATGAGAAACCAATGTGAGTTTAGAAAATTGCACAATTTAAATATATTCTAGTAGACCTCAACAATGGAATTATGATCAGTGGAAATAGCCATGACATGGGACCTTTAATAGAAAAACTAAATCTGGAGCCGTATCCTCCTGATGCTAAAGCTAATGTTCAAAGTGCTGGGCTAAGCTTGTTTTTCTGCTTATGCAGGCGGAGAAATGATGCCGTTTACGTGCTACAGTACCATTCATCATGCTTTGCACTCGAGTTCAGAACGGGGGTCTTCCTGCTGGGAGAAAGCAGAGGTTGCATTGGTGGTTCATGGTGTGCATTCACATAACACAGAAAGCCACTACAGCCCAGTGAACTAGAAACTATATTACCACTCCCACCGCATGCTCAGGTTTCCATTTGTTCCCTGATTTACTGTTGGTGCGGATTAAGCCGCATGGTAGCTATGTTAATCCTCGCCATTACATCATCTTGTTTGTGTTGAGCGTAATGTGTCTGAGTTGGTGAAGTGAATCCAATCTTTCCTGCTTCTGCAGAATAAAAAAAAACAGCAACGATGGATTTTACAAATCCAATTAGTAGTTTCTGCCTGGCTCACGCTGCTGATTGTGAGAGCTCGCTATTGTATATTAATGCCACAAAGTAATTAGCGAAGTGAAGAGAGTCCATTACAATCATCATTGTTATCATCTAATCAGGGATATTGCTTATAGAGGAAAAGGGCTAACTGTTCCTGAAGGACATTTATGGATCATTAATGAGAACAGGGGAGGGTCAGGTTCTCCTTTATACTTTCAACAAGATCCACCGCTGAGGAAATTAAGTATAAAGTCAAACTGAAATGTTAAATCTTATCACTACTTGGTGAAGAAATAGTTACCACAATGCTGGATTCATTTTCTTTTCTTTTTTTTTGCAGAGAAATGTAGCTTTAGTAGTATTATATGATAGTTGTTATTTGAGCCAATACAATCAATGGGTAAAGGAGAAACCTGCTTTTGTTTTTTACTGCCTGTCAAGGACCTTTTGTTTTGGAAATTACTCCACATTTTAAGGGGTGAAATCAGCTGTCATTGTTGTAAACAATGGGTAAATAATTGTCTGGCTTCAGTGCCAGAAAGTTAAGTTGAAAAGTATATATTTGAAATGGTGTACAGTCAACACTGCTCCTGATGCTGCAGTCAAAATGTGCCTCCTCACAAAGGTCTACTCACATTAGCGATAAGATTAGCAGGAGGAATGCAGACAAATGAAATGCAGCTTGCTCACACAATTACTCCTCCTTCAGTCTGTTTACACTTTTTGTTCTCCCCCCGTTCACTCCATCCAACTCACAGTTAAATCCCAGCGCTCGTCTCATTGATTCAGGATTATAACGTTAGTGGCTGCAGAGTGGAAGAGGTCTGGGATTAACAGGGCCAGAGATAAGAGTGCAGCAGTCATTTGTGTCACTCTTTTCAATAGCTCCTGCAGAGGGGTGCTACAGCTTGTGGATCCTTTGGGATTTCATTACACAAAGACAAATGGAAGAGCGAGGTAACAGAGGAATGTTCGGGAGTAGGAGGGCAGGTTAGGGTTGGGCAGGCAATTAGCCTAATCAATGGTAGCATGTCTCAAGTGCCATGTAAGCATGCAATGAGGCGACCTAGTGAGAGGAGGTGAACCACTGAGGAAATGGCCCATTTGTTATCTCCTGAATTGGCAAACAGTGGCGATGTATTAGAGCAGGAAATGCAAAAAATGTTATTTTTGTCCACAATTGACAGTGAGGGAGAAAATACAACAGCAAATGTCTCTGTGTTTCTTCAGTTACAGATCATATCTAGCTGACAGTGTGGAGGAACATTTTACCAATCACAGTCAAATGTACCAGCATGAGTCTGCAGATAATTTCCCTCTTACCTCTGTTTTCTTTCACTCATCTGGATTTTCAGATTAAAGGGATGCAGCCTCGCTGTGTGTGTGCTCATAAGGAGGTTTTAGAAATATGAAAATCGCTCCCACAAAGTCTAACTAAGGCATTCAAAGTAATTCAAACATTGAATAACTAATCAGAGCGTAATTGAAGTAATGTAATTAAACTAAATGGCTGGCAGAGCAAAGTGGAAACATTTCTACTTTTAGGCAAGGCAAGGCAAGTTTATTTATATAGCACCTTTCAACAAAAGGCAGTTTGAGGTGCTTTACAAAAAGGAAAGACATTCAGACAAAGGCATTTAAAAACAGTCATTAAAAAGAAAAAATAATAAAAGAAACATTAAAAGAAAAAATACATGAATAAAAAGTACACACATTCTAGATTTTAAACATGTGGCGCACAGTCATAACAATAGTTTTAGAGGTATTTTATTTTGTATAAACACTATTACATGCAGGCATGTAAAAGACCAACACTTCCAATGCAAAGGATGTGTCTGAAAAATTACCATTTATCAGCGCTAAAGAAAAGAAATAAAGGGCAGAGTGAAGGCTTTAGAGAGAAAACATTTCTATATGGTTATACAAATTCACAGTCCATGACTTGCTGGGCTCTCCCCCATGGCCTTGTCAAATGACATATCAGCCACATGCATGAGGAAACACAGCCAGGGGTCCTGTGAGCAAATCAAATGCATATCAAACCGCTCAGGGTCCAATGACTGACTTCAAATCACTTCCTTTGTGTTCGCTGTGCAGCATTTGTAGCTCTCAGCTGTTGACTCTCTCTGGAATTAAAATGTTGATTTCCCTGTTTCCACCACATGTTCTTTGATAACACTAAAGACCAGAGCGATAGTGTGCATTATGGAGAGGAAAAGCTGTTGTGATGGAGTGATGGCTGAAAACACATCTCACTGTGGTTTATCTGAGCGCAGCATTCGAAGTCATAAGTCTACTTATGCTTCCTGTTGGACCTGAGCTTCAAGAGCTTGTTTTAATTGCTCCCAGAGAAAGAGGTGAATGGTTAAGGGGTAACAGATTCTATGTAAAGGGGGATTACAGTAATCTGAATACAAAATATTGGCAGCTGTTATTTGTTATAGGGACTGTAAGAAATTCTTTCCTTTCATCATCCTTCATGAGCTGTTTCAAGTAGATTGGCTTTGGGATCTGCAGGAAATAATTCTAAGAAACACCATCAGATTATATCACTAAGTTCATTTTCAGGGATTCAAAAGGATTTATTTGTCATATGGACAAAAGATACAGTGTAGTTGTTGACAATGATAATCTTAAATCTCAGGCTTCTCCAACAATGCAACATACAATAGTGCAATTGATATAATGGTGCTCCATCATGTGCATTTTGCTCTGCATCTTTGCAACTCTCTTTCTGCGAGTTAGACCCAGGTACCCCTCAACAAAAAAACATCCTTCACTATCCTGGCTCCATTGATATCAGCGCAGTAGAAAGTCTACATATCTTCCGTTGCAGACTGAAAACCCGCCTGTTTGGCTTGTACCTTGGTCATTAAACCTAACACTATCACAAAAGAAAAATGTGTTTCTATGGTTTATTGCACTTATTGTAAGTCACTTTGGATACAAATATCAGCCAGGTTAAATGTAAGTAGTGTAATAGAAAAATATACGTATAAAATAGAATAAGCCTAAAAATACTTTGTACCGTAGTGATATATAAACATGTGGCATGCACATGTGTACAAATTAACAGTCTATTGGAAGTAAGTTGAACACCCTTAACTTTAACCTTAAAGGTGGGTAAGTTTGAGAAACCGGCTCGAGGTAGACTTTTGTTATATTCCATGGAATGCTCTTAACATCCCGATAGCAATGAATATCTGAAGTGCTTTGACAAAGAACCCATGAAAAATGTCATCTGTGGAAGCCGTGGCTCTGTAAAAAAGCACGACCAATCATCTGAGCCGGCCCGGCTAAAATAACTGGATGGCCTACCTGCCTGTCAGCCTTCCATCTGTGCACAAACTTATCTCTTGCCCTCATTGGTCATGTGCGCGTTCGTGTGTGTTGGAGGAGGGGCTCTGTACGGAAGTGGCAGATTCTTTCCGGCTGTGTATTTTCAAATTCTAGCGCACTCGAGCTGGTTTCTCCAAAATTACCTACCCCACCTTTAAGAAGAACACATGTTAAAATAAAAATTGGGAAATAAGTATTTTTTGTGTTTCTCTTATTATCCTACGATACTGTTATGATTGGCTGTGAAAAAGAAATATAAAGGACAGACCATCTATTTCTTTTTTTCTTAGAAAGGGGCAGGTAATATAAGATTATTTTTATTCTCCCTGCTCCTTTTTGGTCAATGGTGTGTTTACAGAGACATGTTTCGTTAACAATTATTATTAAGTTGTGCATATCATGAACGGAACAAATACAAATGAAATGAAATGTTTCTACAAGTATCTAATGCGCAGGCCAGCTGGAAATACAACATGCGCTAAAGAGAAACTATCCTCACAAGTCACCTATTTCCTAATGTTTGACCAGAAATGTGAACATACAGTTCTGTTGCTAAATTAATGTAAACTAAAAAGCCTGGCTGAACAAACACTGTTATGTCTGGAGTTTGTGTGTACTTATTGAACACTTGAAACAAATCGATGCTACAATCAAAACATCAGCAGTGGTAAAATAATCCACCATTAAGAGCTTTTATGGAAATGCAAAGAGCAGCAGGCATATAATCAATCGGTGCACACATGCACTCCCTATGGGGAGTCATTAGGGACATCTGAAGCAAATTCCCTCACATACGTCAAGCGTGCTGAAACAGAATAGACTTTAAATCCTGTTTTTGAACGGCTGACCTGACATGGCACGGCTTATTGCCATTGTGTTGACACAAATGTACTTCAACAATAGAGCGGAGGGGAGATCAAATGTGGCCCTTGACTAATCATTCGTTATCCTGCTGGCTTAATGACCTGTGTAACGTGACATTAGGACCACGAATATTGCCGGCGAGGAGTCGTCTTAATCTCATTTCTCAGTCGTACACAAGCCAACGGGCGGCTGGTGTCGAGGAAATATGTGATTGCACTTCCAGCAGAAGAAAAGATTATACTGCCTTCCATTTTACAGCTTGCATCAATTGTGTTTTTAATTAAGATAAGGGAAATTATTGTTTTACACACACTGAAGTATACACTACAGGAAAAGGGTGGAAAAACACATTGAAATGAATTTAAACTTCAACTTGAGAACTCCATTTTGAAATCTGGCCCCTGAAGGACCCCGTGTGTTACATTATACTGATGCTATATTCAAAGTAACTTACAATGTTTGCAATCAATCATGAAGATACAACTAAAAATAGCAAGAATGGTGTGAGTACATTAGCTTTCAAAAGACAAACCTTAAGTCCTACGTACATAAGTGAGGATTATTATTATTACAATACTACGGCCCAAACACTTATATTACAAATGTGCCAAAACACATGCAAATGTAAACTTCTTCACCAACTTGACAACACATGCGCAGCATTGAGAAAACATTCACCAACTTGAAGAAACATGCGCAGAGTTTAGTACCAACATAAATCCAATGATTTATTATTATTATGAAATGCACTGCATAAACACAATGCTGCAAACACAAAAGGCTTCAAATCAAAAACCGCTGCAAGAAGCTTGAAACTGAACAATTTGAGGCATGATTCCTTCTGATATTGATGCAGATCTGCTGTAAGCTAGCTAGCTAACGTAGCTAACCTAGTCATTTCAAATATAGGCTACCAGTACTGACAAAACACTTACAATTATGGAAACAGAGTAACATTTGAATATCCAGCCCTGGTCTCAGCTGTTTACGTCACATTTTAGAGTCCCCGTTACCGTTATGTTTTGATGCTGCGTGTGTGTTGTCAAGTTGGCGAGGATCTTTCTTCATTTGTATGTGTTTTGGAATATCCATTTTCATATGCATCGTTTTTGAAAGTGCAGCGCGTTCCTTCTGATTTCAGTGTTTTGGGCCGGCCGGTGTTCAATCTGCAAAAGAATGCGCTCTTCTCACATAATTCTTTAATTGCTCTATTCAGAGCGATGAGGTGCAATATTTCCCTTAGCTTTTACATGAATCAATCCATACAATAGGTGCACACCAAGCCAGAAGCTGGGTGAATAAATTACAGAGAAGGCTCATAATGTAATTGCCGATTGGTAGGAATAATGTAATTATGAAAAATGTCTCCACTTCCTAATGAAATGTTTCTTTCCAACGAGGAATCTCATTATGAGAAAATAAAAGCGTGACTGGACAGTTGCATCTTGTTAGTGCCTCCGCAACATGCGAAGTACCCTATAGTGCCAGATGTTAATTGGATAATCAATCTTTTCTAAATTGTAGTGGTTTCAGGCCCTGGTGTGGTGCTTTATCAATGTCACTGTGTCAGCAGCTCTCTGTCCTCATCTCCTCCCTTCAGTAAGCCCAAAGTTCAGGGCGTTACAGTGCAGGAAGTATCTGTTTGGATCTCTAAGCCTCACAAAGGGAAGAAAAAGAAAAGATGGAAGGATACAAATAGGCGGGTGCAGCTGTCCAGGTGATTTATACATCTTTACAGGGCCGCTCACAGGGGGGGAATAAACCTCAGCTGATACCTGCGATCTCTGACCCTCAGACAAGCTTTTACAAGTTATCTTGTCAGGGTTCCTGGGAGACTTTAATCCCGCCCTCTGTAGCCTGAACTCTAATGGCAGATGTTTATGCAAGGAGAACGGTACCCCCCCCCCCACACACTTTACAGGCCTGATGGAATTCAGGTGGCAGGGGCTAACAACATATGGAAAGCCCATTAGAGACTGCATTAGAAACGACCTTTTAAGACCTCTATCTGTGCCATATTTCATCATTTTGGACACAACAGGCTCGATTTGTTCGGACACGGCTCGAGTCTGAATGGATTAGGATGTCCATTGATGTCTGAATTTGGGAGAACTGACAAGTGGTCTGTCCAGAGCTGAAAAGCAAAAGAGAAACTAGTATTGACAGTACGGTACACCAAAAATGTTGAGGTACTTTACCTGAATATTGTCATTTAATGCTACTTAAAACTTTTACTCTTTACATTTTGGAATCCAATATTGTACTTATTTGACAGCTTTAGTTACTTTACAGATTCAGATGATTTGAAAATATAAATCAACTAAAGAATAGTATATAAGTATAGGTTAAGATAAGATCCAGTAGAAGTACAAAGAGTCTTGAAAATGTGCTCCACATTTACCAGCATGTGATTATTACATGGTCCATGTATCATACCAACAACCTTTGGTACTTAAAGGATGCATTAGTGTCAAAATGTTTGTACTTTTATTAAAGTAGTATTTTAAAACAGGAATTTGACTTAAAGTGCACCTATCATGCTATTTGTAGGCATATATTATGGGTCTTATATACAGTATATACAAATATATAAAAACATGTCTATGATGAGTTTTTCTCAAAATACAAGCAGATCATGCATTTTAGACATCCCTCTTATCCCTCTATTCCAGCCCTGTTAGAGAAACGCTGATTTTGGGTCCTTAGCTTGAAAAAAATAAAAAGAGGAGGCGGAGCTAATGCCTGATCAGAATTCTACCGGAGATAAAGTAAAATTCTGCTGTGATAAAGCGCCATCCTGTTCTAAACTACATCAAGGATTATTTCGGAAACAGTATGGAGCGCAAATGCTTTTTCTCTTGCGAAGAATTATAAAATAAGATGAATTGTCGGAAACAATAATCATGCAAATGTCCAAACGTTTGCAGTATAAAGTATTACGAATGTGTGTAAAGTAAAAAGATAACACACTGAAAGTTAATGTAACACAGTGAGTCAGATATGGAGGCTTTACATTGATGTGGCATGTAGTGTAGTGGGGCTGAATAAAAACGAGNGGATTTTGGGTCCTTAGCTTTAAAAAAAGAGGAGGCGGAGCTAATGCCTGATCAGAATTCTACCGGAGATAAAGTTAAATTCTGCTGTGATAAAACGCCATCCTGTTCTAAACCACATCAAAGATTATTTCGGAAACAGTATGGAGCTCAAATGCTTTTTCTCTTGCGGGTTTATCCCAAGCTGAGTTCCTTTTTGTATTTCCTGCTTTTTAAACACATGTGCTCTCCAGTACAGGGGGGTATACTACGAAGCAGGATTTTTGCTTAGCCGGCTAACTTCAGGGAAAACTCGGGCTTTCCGGTCCTACGAAGC
>NW_011353619.1:118492-132761 GCF_000735185.1 Notothenia coriiceps | reverse complement strand
GGGCAGATTCTGTGCTCACCTAGACTGAAATTAAATAAACAGAGCCTCCACAAGCATTGAATACACAACAATTTTATTATGAAGACCTATGTCATACGACTGTGACACTCCAACGTGCCGGTCATGCCAGTCGACTGAGCTATTCCCCCCTATATACTATTAAATACTACATATACGGAGCCTGAAATGAATTACAATGAGACTAGCAATGAATACCACACCGTCTATAATTTCATCGAAAGAATTGCGATTACAATAATTATGAGTCTAACGAGACTTCATTCCCTCCACTATAAATAATTACAAGGCAAAGTTGTGTCAGCACCTAAAACGGCCGGCAGAAAAGGACGTTGCCGTCGAAAAGACATAAAGAAAAGAGGACATAAACGAACTAGCGAAAATTTGAGGCGGTGATATCATAAACCTGTTAATGTACGCATTCAAACACTTTTTCTTTTACCAGCTGTATTCACCTTGTGGCTTTGATCCTGGATAAAGTGTTTAAGTCATAGATGTTTAAAGTTTAACTTCTTCATATTTTACTAATATTAAAGTTCACTTTTCATTCAGGAAGTATGACGCTGCGCTGTCAGTACGCTTCTCCATGTTTGTGATTGGTCGAATGCTCCAAATACCACCCCTTTCATGTGAACGCGCACCTAACTAGATAGGGCACGGCTGGCTTGAGCGATGCACTTGATAACCCGGGTCGTAGTACCGTTTAGCGAGAGCGCGTATGTTTTGGATTAGGCCAACCGGCTAAATCAAACATATCCAGGTTAGGTTGAACCAGCTTCGTAGTACAGGCCCCTGGTCTTTCTCCCCGTGTTTTCCTGTCTGTCGTTAGTTTCCCTGGTGTGTCTAATTTCCTGATTGTTTTCACCTGTCGTCTTATTGTCATGTGTTTAAATTCCCCTGCCTCCCAATTTTCAGTGTCAGTTCGTTTTTGTCTCTTGTCATGTTCAGGTCTATGCGTTTTGTCTATTGCCACGGTAAGATCTTGTCTCTTGCCACAGTCAAGTCTATGCTCTCTTTGTGCTTGAAAAGTTTTGTTCCTCACCACGTGAGCGATTTTCTTTTTGTTCTTATTTTTTTTGTCATCTCAACCTGAGATTCAATAGTGACTTTTTTGTTCATCTTGCCTGCTTTTGGAAAAATAAAGTATCTTACCAATACTTTACCTCTGTCTCCCGGGTCGTGCAATTGGGTCCTACCTCCTAAGTGCCTGAGTTCTTAACAATTTATTGATGTTGCACCGCAGTCCCAGAAACACCCTCTCATTCTGCCCTGCATACTGATGCAAGTTAAAATGATAATAAACTTGATTCGATTGAAATTTAAATTCTCCCAAAAGGTCTGTTCTACTTCGTCAGGACTTTTCCCCAACATAAATCAGCTGACCTCCTCAGAAGTGAAACTGTTACTGTTCAGATTGAATAAAACATAGACATCTGAATTATTAGATTTCTAAAAAAAACATGTTCAGCATGAAGCAAAAAAACCGAACAAAGAATCTGCATTCCTCTGTTAGCACAAATCAAATTACCACTGCATGTGTTTCATTTTTGGACTCCTATACAGAGACTAATTTGCATCTGCAGGCCCAACACAAATGTCAAACTGAACTCTCTGGCTCATTAATAATAAAATGGAACATCTAGATCCCAAAGCTTGTGTGGCATTTTTGCCAATTAACGGACTGACTGTTGTAATTTCCAATGCTGCCCCTAGGGGTCCAATATGCATATGATAAATATTTAAATGAAACTGCAGTCAACAATCAGCCTGTGAGAGCCAGATTCAGGCAGCAGCTCTTTAGCTCGCGTCAGTCACGATGAATCTTTAACTGAATCTGCTTCTCTGTAGCCGAGCAGGATTCGTGAATGTAGATGTCCTCTCATCAGCATATTCCTCTGCAATGTAATTCATGCAAGATAACTAAAATGTAATTCAATTGCAGCTTTGGTTTTATTCGAAAGTCTAACTGCACCTAATTGCAATGTATTTAATCTTTATTCATCTATGTGAAGTATTTTTAACATCATGCTTTCTTTAAAAGCCCCCTGAGCAAAGCATTTTCCATCCAGTTTAAAACTTAAAGAGGCCCTATTATGCTTTTGGAGTTTTCTTTTTCCTGTAGTGTGTTATAGGTATTTGTGCATGTAAATGGTCTGTAAAGGCTAAAATACCTAAGTCGACAACAGAGGGAACTGAAACGCCTCCATTGGACCCCTTTGTTTACTTTTGAAAATAATAGGCGCTTTCACACCGGAGTACTTTTCTCAGTATAGTTCCGATAGTTCTTGAAATGTTGCGTTCACACTAGGGCTGAACGATTAATCGATTTTAAATCGAAATCGCTTAAAAACAAATATCGCAAATCGAATCGCAATATTTGTCAGAAAAATCGCAATTCGATTTTTTCCCAAAATCGTGCAGCCCTAGTTCGCACCAAACAAATCCAGAACTAGAACTTAGTTCATGAGAACCTTTTCACCCCCTTTTTAGTCCCTGCTAGAGAGCAGGTACTTTCATGGGAGAAAAAGGTTCCCATTTCTGATTGGCTGGGCGGATTGCAAACCACGCCCCGTAAAACTCACTGGGAGTCCCAGCAGCTTCTACTGAAGCCAATCCCCAACTCCGGGGACTTCTGGCCGGGGATTTAATTTGCCTAATCCTCCCTCAGGGACTTATTCCGGTGTGAACGCGATCTGAACTTAGTTCATGAGAACTCTTTAGTTCTCATTAAATAAGTTCTGATGAACCTTTGTGGGAAAAGTACTGCGGTGTGAAAGTGCCTATTGACATCACTATCTAACACTCAAGCTTCTATTGCCTAGCGATCCAACACATTGTTTGAGAAGGGGCGGGACATCTCTAAGTGGTGGACCAATCACAACAGAGCCGTCCAGCTAACCAATCAGAGCAGACTGGGCTCTGGTTTCAGACAGAGGGTGAAAAGAGGTGCGGCAGCACAGGCAGTATGAGAAAAATAAAGAGCTTTTTTAACATTAAAGCATGGAGACATGTCCCAGGAGAGACACAGAATACAAATACGAACCTGAAAATTAGAAGTATTGGGCCCCTTTAAACTAACAGTCTCCCACAGTAAATATTATATATGACTATAGTTTTACATGATAATGTGCCCATCATCTAGCAGCAAATGTAAAAAGTCTTCTTTATTGCATTCCTGAATTGTAAATTCTGCTTTACGACATTGGTATTGTATTTATTTATAATAGCAATGTTAGCGCTCGCTGTCTATGCAGTTCCTGTGTTTATAGTGTAATTGTGTTGCACCCGATTTACTACTGTGATTACTATTTGCTGTGCAGATCAGTAAATGTTTGTTTTCTGTTAGTATTTGCACTCTGCAATGTAAATGAAACGGCTGCTGCCCAACTCAAACTCAAACTGCCTGCAAATCCTGTCACATGTTATCAGTAAAGTGCATGCTCAAGTTGCACTACATTTTACACAAAAGGAGAGAAAAACAACCATTTACAATGCAGTTTATTCTGCCTACAATTAGCATTTTGGTACTGTACACTGAAATGTACCTTGTTGCAAATATAGGGAATATTCAGCGTCTTATTTTGGTTGGGAATACTGCTTGTCCTTATTGCAGCCCTACTTTCAAAAATTAAGTTGTGGGTTTCTTAGATGTGAATCTTGCCTGGTGCAACTTTGAATAAACAACAGAATGACTTTCCCTCAACAAGTAGCCTAGCATCAGAGCACTTAAGTAGCGATGTGTATGTGTGTGTTTATCCCTGGATCCCAGCGGAGCTATTCCTGCAGGCTGCTGCTGCAAATCAGACTTAGTCAACCTGCCTGTATACAACAGCTAGAAAATAAGACACTGCAGTCTCTTTGTCTGAAATTAAACATAGAGACATCATTATATATCTGAGTCTAAAGAACAACACTGCCTCTGGGTTACACTTTCTTTTACAATAACTTCACCATTTAGCGTCTGTAAGCACTATAGAAACGCTTTGTAATGCACTGATAGGCAGTTGTTAATGTATATAAGGACATCTGTTCAATGCTTATTTATACATTTTGATTCAACCATAGCTGCCCCTGAGGCAGAGCTATAGCTGTTGCTATATATCCTTAAAAACACTATTTATGTATTATTTAAAGCAATTTAAAAGATAACTTGCATAAACAGTTGAATGAATACTTAATGTCTCACTCAATTTGTTGTTTGATGTCTTTTGATTAATTATTTACACATCTAGTGTGCACTCACTTAACATTTTTCCATCTCTTGCAGCTGGGAATCACTTTTACAGAAAGTGAAGTTGGACAATACATTTGTGTACAACGTCAGCGTTTATAATATTCATCATGCACACTTATTCATATTCTCACTGAAAGTGTGCATTCAAATAAATGACAGCACTTATTCCCTGATGGTTTTGCAAATGTTTCGTAGGCAAGCAAACACACCTGGTTATTTAGAGATCTTTGATATTGATATTCCACTTAATACAGCTGAGGTGAATGGACTAAATAAATAGTAGTTATTAAGTGTTATTGGTGAAGAAATGTCACTGTTGAGAGGAATTCTAAAGTTTAAGAATGGTAGCTTAGAGAAGAGAGGTCAGTGTTTAGTTAATTTTTGGTGAAGTACATAATGTAGGTATTTCTGTCAAAAGTTAGTGGAGAAAATTGTTACTGAAACTCCACCTTGAGAAAACGTTAGGATGCACAAAAACCTTTACAGCACACTACAGGAAAGGGCAACCCCAAAAAGCACAATAGGGCCTCTTTTAATTTACATCATCGAGCCTCAAGGATTCAAGCCACCAACCATGATCTTTTTGTAAACCTAACCAAGCAGCTCTGTTGCCCAAACACACCCAAGTTGTGTTCAACATGCACATTGCATCCAAATCTCTGAAGAAAGAAGTCCAGTTTTTTGTTCTCATGGTTTATACTATTGTATGGCCCACTTCTACTCAGATATAATTAATGTCCAAAGGCCACAGAGCTTGTAGCATGATCAGCTGCCTGGTTAATTATCAGCTGATGCCAAACACATAAACCAAATTAACATCAACAGTACATCTCAATGGATTAAACCATCTGCCCACCTTATTTGTTTCCTCCCTGCTTGTTCTTCGTACTGCTTATTTGACTCTGATAAATGAAAATAAACAAAACCGGGTAGCGAATTCACCACAGTGCAACCGTATTTCCCAAATGTTACACCATCTGTTTGTGTAGCCCTCTGATCAGATCACCTGACTGTCAACAAACTGAGCAGATATCTTGTTTCCTCTGCTGCAGTACAGCGAGGGCTGAGTGCAGCTTGTTATCTGTGGCAAGACAGCTTCAATCTATCCGAACTGTGTGCCTGTACAGCTGCCTGATGAAAAAAACATGACGATATTGCTTAGGAAATACGAAGGCTCATCCTCCCCTGGGTTAATGCGGTGTAGATAGTATCCGTGTTTCCCTCGCCATCAATGCAACTCTCATTGTTTACCAAGAGAGCAGAACACAAAGCACAGTATGCGACAGTGTACCCGTTCAAAAGATGGGTGAGGAAGTCAGTACCAACTGTGCAGTGAATGCCATTATCTATGGTCTGCATATTGAGAGGCACCAAGGGCATCAACATGAGCATGTTTTGTGCTTTGCCATGCTGTGAGCTGCCTTTCAACGCATTTCCAAGGGCAGCGTTGGAAAATGCGCTATAGGGGCCCAGAGATAGAAAACAATATTCTCAATAGGCCATCAGCCCATGTTCTGTTCTTAGTGGCGATGCAGAGAGAAAGAGAGGGAGGGAATGAAACTGCCGTGACCTTTAAAATTCACAGAGGAGAGGCGCTCCCCTCGGGGCTCTCAGGATCCGTACAGCCGAAGGGCAATATCATGCAATTCCAGTGTAGTTTAACCATGTCAAGGGACGCCCTGAGTGCACGGTTTCTGGTATTACCCCTACTGAACTAGTTTTCTGTCACAAACATTGCACCCCCGAAGGTGTTTTTGTTTTTGCCCTGCAGTCTCGAGTCACTGTATTTGGATGAGAGGCATAGCTAAAGCTGCACCAGGTAACATTTCAGTGTGATGTCTATCAGAGGTGTTATTCTGGTGAACACGATTCAAACACAAACAAGCACTTCCATCAATGTCACATCATCCGCCCTGCCTCGTCCTCTCGAGACTGAAGCGTTGGTAAACATGAGCTTTCACCGTGTCGTGTTACATGATCTTAAGATTGTTAGGATGCTATTTTTTAGGGGGGAAAAGGCTTTTTGTAGTATTTGCGGCCAATGAACGGAAGTTGTACAGCTTTACAGCCCACAATGAGGCAATCCTCCTGAAGCAAAGCAATTGTTGTGCTTCTACAAATCTGGTGTGGGAAGACGTCACTGTCTGCTGAGAGTCTTCAACCGTACATTATAGTGATCTTTTCTAACCTTAACTAAGGGGTTTTTGTTGGGTGAATTTACCAGACCAACCACAGAGATCAGAAAACCTTCATGAGCAATTGTTGTCATTGCATTCCTAAACTAGTTATGTAGCTTTGAGGATTTGCTGAAGAGAACAGAGCAGCTCCTCTGCCCTCACAGTGTGTGCAGGAGTACAGCTCTACGGCATACACACACATCAAATAACGTTTAAAGACATTATTGGTCTTTGAAGTTTTTACTGGAAGCTGTAGATAGAGTGTTGACAACAAAAGTGATGAATCAGAAAAGAAAACAAGCCATAAACAATAGTTAGACAAAATAAGTTGTACGCAAGACTTAAAGTGGAGTAACAAGGAAACTGGGTTAGGGTTCGTATAAGCATTTTATTTTAAGCGCCACATTAGAGAATGTATACAGCCGACCAGAGAAAGAGATCTGAACGCTTTTTTTAGATTGTTCAACTTTTTTGTGTGTGATCTAAATAGTTATAAAAACAACATGGGTACTAGTGCAGTTGGCAAAAGCAACATTCTTGTCCCACAAAATATAGCGCTAGCAAGCTGCATGCGTTTTTCAAAAAATGTCTTTTTAAACAGATTTAGTAAAAACAACAGATTGAGAAAAAGGGAGTTTAACCCACACTCTAAGGAAGGTTTTAGCATCTGGATCTCAGTTATGTTAACGTCATCTGAAGGGAACAATAATATAGATGATGTGACATCTTTCTAGCAATGTTAGCTCGCTAAGCATGTCTCCATCTAATTTGACTCAACAACACTAACTCACTATAGCAGGGGTGTCAAACTCAATTTCATCACGGGCCACATCAGCATTATGGTTTCACTCAAAGGGCAACCGGTTGTAACTATATAAATATACAGTACCAGTCAAAAGTTTGGACACACCTTCTCATTCGAAGGTTTTTATGTATTTTAATACTTTTCTACATTGTAGATTAATACTAAAGACATCAAAACTATAAAAGAACATATATGGATTTATCTAGTAAACAAAAAAGTGTTAGAAAATCCAGAATATGATTTATATTTGAGCTTCTTCAAATGACCCTTCCTTTTGCCTTGATGACAGCTTTGCACAGTCTTGGCCTCTCTATATAAATATACATATATAAATATATAATATATATTAAATAATGTATTATATTACATGATTGGCTCTGCATTGGATTATTATCAGTTCTGGTAATAACTCCATAAATAACTACGTCTGAAAGCAGAGGTCTAGGGCAAATAATTGAAAGCAAATATTCAACAATTACACCAATATTCTTTGCAAGCTCTTGCGGGCCACACAAAATGAGGTCCCGGGACAGATTTGGCCCACGGGCCTTAAGTTTGACACCCCTGCACAATAGGGTTAAATAGCATTGTCATTGATGCTGCCTGTGTTTGGTCCACAAGCAACTACGTGCAATCAGATTAGCTTCATTGCTCCTGTTAGCCTACCATTGGTTAGACATTTCTTAAAATGCATTAGCAATACATTAGCCCCAGAGCAGTCATTTACACATGTTTAGTTTATAAGTCAGTTGGCAAACAGTGTTTTTATAACACGAAGAAGCTTCACACATTCACCAGTGGGGTATTTCAATGTATTTTATATCGTATATTAAAATCAGAGGTGGTCAAATGTTAACACATTTTTCGGGTTTTAGGACTCATTCCTGCCATACTCTATTGGGGGGGGAGTAGATCAAAGATGGCTGTTTGTTTTTGTTTTAGATTGAAAAATATGGTATGGAACTGTGACAGTAATGGTTGCTATAGAAACAGAAAGTTCAGCTCAATGCTCAAACATCAATATTACAAGTGCTGGGTGGTGTTTTATTTTAGAGACAGCAGTTTTCCTTATAACTCTTGTATTAAATGGCTCAGAGTCAATGTGCTGACAGCCGTCTGAGAGGTTTAAAAACATCTAATTCAATATTTCTACCCATACTTAAAATATGCAACCCTTGACTGACACAATGATGGATAGCATTAAGCAGAAATACCAGTGTTTTCTGAATGACCGCGCCAATCATTTATGTTGTAACTCAGCACCGTTGTTCCCCCCTTCAGAAAAAGCTGTTAGCTGCCATTCATTCTTGCAAAAATATGAAAAACAACTTCCACACAGTGAGGTGATTCATCACAGGAAACATCAAGCTGTAATTCAGTTTGATCAAGATCTCAGTTTTTGTTTTTATTCTATTATAACTGAGTTGAGTGTTTTCATGTGACTGCTGCATGTTATTGTTCACTTGCTGTCAATCATGAGCAACATGCCCCATAAAGATTGAACTTTTCTCCAGGAAATAACCCCTCAGAAACACCTTGTGGTCATACTGTAGGTTGTGGTCTAATAAATCGAACCAAATGAACATGCACAACTGTTACTGTTTGAACATAGGGAGTATACAAAATAGAAAACAGAGAAATGGATTAAGCTGCATGTGTGTATTGAGGTTTTGAGGAGATTTTCATGCTGTTTTTGTCTCTGAAAACCATTGGATGTGACTGATTTGATTCCAGCCTGACCACATGTGCTGTATGAATGATAGATATCTGCTTTCTAACAGAGGCGGATCCAAAGATGATATATTACATTAGTTTAATAGGGTAGACATATCGCAGTTTTGATTATATCCATTGTATGAAGTGCTGCCAATAACACAAAGCAATGTTGATAATAACAAGATAAGCAGAATTATTGGCACTAGATGCAGTTAATTAATTTTCTTTCTGATGAATTGCATATCTTTTTTCACAGTAATTCATCATATTATAATATTTTTCTTTTTTAATTGTCATCTTTTAATTGGATCATAGTTTTGTACATAATTGTTTCTATATTTGCTATTTCTTTACTGCTTAATTCCTCTTACTCTGTTATGTATGCACCATTATACACCAAGGCAAAATCCTTGTATCTCTAAACCTACTTTGCATAAAACATGATTCTGATTTGGATTTTAAACATATCACAGCACAGTCAAGACTAAAGTTAGCCAATACCAGGCCAGTAATATTTAAACAAATCAATAATATCTATTATGAATCTTTTGAAAGCAGCCATGTGGGAAATCACAGCACATGGATGACACAGCCGATCAGATTATTTGAAAAGCATTACAATCGTCCAATGGCCAGATTATTGATCATGCAGCCAAGTAAGGGCGTTATAAGCACTTTGAGCACTAGAAAAGCACTATATAAATGATATGTTTTATTATTATTATTATTATAATTCCCCTATATGTATAAAAGCGTATCTGGTGGCCCAATTCTAACCTGAACTCAGGATGAAATGCGTATTGAAAGTGTGACATTTTACCTGATTATGGTCTAAATTTGTAGTCAAATAACTGTGACCCTTCACTCACAATAACATTCACCTTGGCTTCTTTCCATGTAAGTGCACACTGCGAGGTCACCCTTAACCAAGCATTGGATATCTGGAAGTGATTATAAGCTGCATTTCTAGCGGAGACTACACCGTGGAGACAAAGAGGTCCAACAGGGTGGTCAACATTATTAACGCTGCCCCCACATCTCATCATTATCCAGTGCCAATCTAAAGCTCAATAAAATGCAAATCAAAAATCACTGCTGCTCTCTCTTTGGGAGATTTATACATTAAAGTGCAGCAATAAAAGGAACCCGCTGAGGCTTAAGGTCATGTTGAAAGAGTGTAGACTAATGGAATAAAGAATGAGCAAGATGGCTGATTAAATTAGTTCTGTATCCACTATCCTGTTTGGTATCAGGAGTTTTAATCTGCTTACAGGCTGTGTGTTGCTGGTGATTTACACACGTTATATCACTTACTGCAGCGCCGTGCTCATCTTTTCCTATTAGGGAGGGAATTTCTTGAGTTTTTTTTACATGTTCTTATATGAGGCACAACAGGGGGAGCACACATGCAGCATTTAGGAGGCAATTATTTTTTAGAAAGCTATTTTCCACATATCTGAAATTTGGAAATTCAAAGCGCTTAACAAATAGCAGAGATTACATTTAATTACATTTAAAGGGCCTTATGTTATTTTGGGTTGTCCCTTTCCCGGAGTGTTTTTATAGGTTTTTGTGCATAACATCTCTCCAGAGGGAGTTTCTCTCACACTGTCTGAAATGCCTCCATTGGACTCCTATGTTTACTTACAGTATGTAACATACTTAACATCACTATGTAACACTCACGCTTCTATTGGCTAGCGCTCCCACACATTGGACGTGATAGGCTAAGTGGCGGGACATCACAACAGAGCCGGCCAGCTAACCAATCAGAGCAGACTGGGTTCTGGTTTCAGACAGAGGGTGAAAAGAGGTGCTGCAGCACAGGCAGTATGAGAAAAAGAAAGAGCTTTTTGAACATTAAAGCATGGAGACATGTCCCAGTAGAGGCATAAGACACGCAGCGTCCACACGGCGGCGTGCGTTGAAGCTTGCCGGCGTGCGTGTCTGAAACTCGACCAACAACCAATCAGATGAATCTCCCGCCCCGGACACACAAGCACACAGTTTGATTGGCTAGAGCTTGTACTGGCATATGATTTGATTGGCTGACGCTTCCGTCAAAGCTTCAAAAGTTGAACATTGCTCAACTTTTGAAGCGAGCAAAGCGAAGCGACGGAACCACAATGCAGTTCGGCAAAGCGTGGCGTAACCCCATTCAAAGTGCTTCAACGCACGCCGCCGTGTGGACGGGCCGTTATATGAACGGGCCGTTATATGAACCTAAAATTGAGCAGAAATTGGCCCCTTTAAGTAGCATTGTTGGAGGAGCCTGGGAGTTTAGCTTTTCTTTGCTGAAATGAAACTGTTGTTAATGTGCAAATGACAATAAGGCCTTTGAATCTTGTAAGAAGCAAGTAGGGAAATAGTTTTCTTATATCACTCATCTCAATTTGTTTTCAAACTGCATCTTTGATTCACTTCAGTGTTGAAACTGTACATACATTAGCATACCTCCCACCCCAACCAATCCCCCATTCACTCCCCCCCAAATGCTGGCCTTTGAGGAGCCATGCTTTCTTACTTTCACATTTAATCCAATTTCATTATTGCGCCCCCCCCCCCTTGCACACTCAGCTGTCAGGGGAGACAAAGCTCTGCCAAATATGGATGCCGTTTTTGTTCCCTCGGATTTGTGCTGCCCTCCCCTGGGGATACTGCACCACCCTCCCCTCAACCCAATCTCCCCCAACCCATACATACACTCACCCCCTCCACCTCCCCCCCGTTCAGGAGGGGTGAAGAAATACCTGGGGCTCTTCATTGTGTCACCTCTTCCATGGGTGGGAATGGCATTCAGAGAGGATGAAACCGAATGCAGTCGCAGCAGAGCGCATATTCTTGTGAGGCTCATGTTAATTGAATGTAGAAAAGTGTCTGAACTCAAAGGAAAGTTGAGATCTAAAGGAAGAAATTAACTATTGATTAATGAATATGAGATGCAATGAAGCTCGGAGCAGCTCGATTGTGATGGGGGAGTGTTTTTCGTTTTTGTTTTTCTGAATGCTCTACTAATTCTTTGTGTGAGGGCGTTTATAGAGACAATACAAAACCCTCTCTCACACACACACACACACACACACACACACACACACACACACACACACACACACACACACACTGTATTTGCTTATCGTCTNTTTGACCCAAAAGCATTCATTTGAATGCCTTCATGCATGCTCTTTGAGCGTCATATGAGAGACTCTACTATCTCTTTCATTCCTGAGTGCATAGAGAGCTCTGTTTTGTGGAGCGCAAGGATTGGAACAGAAACATGTAGGGCTTTTAAAGGTGATGGCTCAGAACAAAAAGTAATAACAAGTCTGAAACTTTACGGGAAAATTGATTAGACTGGGATATTTCTTCCTTTCCTGAATGTTCATGATGGAAGCGTGATTTCTGGAGCAGGAAGTGGCTTTTATGGGACCAACACCATTCCAAATAAGTGATAATGTTACTCCCTGCTATTTAGTTTGCATTTAAGCTTAAAGTTGATGTGATAATGTCTCATTGTTGTGTTTACAGCTTCTTTCTGGTGACCTTAAGTGGCCAAAAAAGTTTCATTTCATTTGGTTATAGACTGACGCAGCGTCCACACGGCGGCGTGCGTTGAAGCTTGCCGGTGGGCGTGTCTGAAACTCGACCAACAACCAATCACATGAATCTCCCGCCCCGGACACACAAGCACCCGGTTTGATTGGCTAGAGCTTGTACTGCCAAATGATTTGATTGGCTGACGCTTCCGTCGAAGCTTCAAAAGTTGAACTTTTCTCCACTTTTGAAGCGAGCAAAGCAAAGCGACGGAACCACAATGCAGTTCGGCAAAGCGTGACGTCACCCCATTCAAAGTGAACGGGCAGAAGCGTTGAACGCACGCCGCCGTGTGGACGGGCTGTTAGCATGCAACAACCTCTCTAATTAGCAAGAGCATGCAAAAGTGCCATTGAAGCACACATATCATGAATCACTTTATGGTAGTATATTAGAATGGTAAAGAAAGTTGATACACGGTGGCCTATACCAGCAATAAAGAAAAGTGTACAATGAAGATGTTCAGTATTAAATAGCTAGTAGAAAATGTAAAATGGCATGGGGACACAGTCAAAACACCATGTCTGAATTTGTGTTATTTTTAAACTCTCATTTGTCTAATTTGATTCATCTTAAGAACAAATAAATTCCAAAACGGGTTGAGTGTGGGAGGTGTATACTACATATCCAAATTGATATAAACATGTTGTCTCTTTTAAACTAGTTTAAAAACCTCCTAAATATGATAAATCTCATCTGGCATCTCAAGCTGTTCTGGTGACAAACACATTTTTATCACACTCGTCTTGCAGGAGTCTCTAATGGGATAATTTGTAATAAAACTGCACTTTTTTTTCATTCTGTTAGATTCTCTGTAAAGCCTTTTTAAAAGACCCCAATTTCATGTCGAGTCGATTCTAATTCTTCAGACGCGCTTTGAGGATCGATTGAAAATGACAATTTAATCATGGGTGTTAGAGGGGAGACGCTTAAAGAGAAAGGAGCGAGAAAGTGTTCTCTCTTTGCTCCGTCTTTTATTTTCTCGTGATGGCAGCACACTGAGCGACTCGACCTCCTCCATCTCCTCACAGGAGACCCAGAGGGAGAGGCTGGGGTCTGTAATCCCTGCAGCATGTCCTCCACGCAGGAAGCTTTCACACAAGGCTGCTCTTTAGCCACGGTGCAGCGCCACAACACGGCTGGTAAACACCACAGCTGTCTGTCTGATGTCTCCATGATGTCCGCCTGACTGAACCCCAGGGGCATTGTTAGGGTTAGGTGACATTGTACAGTTTTACACACACACACACACACACACACACACACACACACACACACACACACACGCACGCACACACACACACACACACACACACACACACACACACACACACACACACACACACACACACACACACACACACACACACACACACACACACACACACACACACACACATTTTCCTTCTACTCATCTGCCATTTCCTCTCCTGTAGAGTCCCTCCCTGCTGTTTAATCTATCTCCTTGCCTACTTCCTTTCACTGTCTTTGTCTTTGTAATAATGATCGCTCACTGTCCCATTGACACTGCAGCGGCCTATAAAGGGACCTCCAATCTCAACAGGCAGAGGGACAAGGACTGAGGGGGTGTAATCATTCTTATAGAGGTGTGTGTGTGTGTGTGTGTGTGTGTGTGTGTGTGTGTGTGTGTGTGTGTGAGTGTGTGTGTGTGTGTACATATTATACTATATGTTGTTTTTATTTTTAATTTACTTTTAGTTTTCTCAC
>NW_011353619.1:107256-118452 GCF_000735185.1 Notothenia coriiceps | reverse complement strand
GCTAACGTTAGCTTTAGCCTTCTATTTCTAATAGTTTTTTCATAGGCTATAAACAGAGGTGGTATAAGTTAGACCCTCCAGAAAAACGCGGGCAAAAATCCTTGATTATGCGGGCTAAATTCCTTGATTATGCGGGCTAAAATCCTTGATTATGCAATTAAATATGCGGGGTTTTTATGTGATTTTATGCGGTGAAATTGCGGGAAGTTGCGAAATATGCGGAAAGTTGCGAAATATGCTAAATATGCGGGAAAAAATAATAAGATTTCTTTTTAAATATTGAGCTGTCTTATTTATTCTCTCTCACACACAACCTGCCACTAACGTTAAACCCCTTTACTATTCAATTAAACACATTCAATGTTTATTTATTGTAAAAGCAATTGGGCTATTTTAATCTCACACACACCACACACACACCCACACACACACACACACACTTCTCCTCCTCATTCCGTTTTCATTTACTCGTTCGTTATCTGACCAGCTTCAATCTTGTAGGCTACTCACTTCGTTTCTTGTAGCCCACGAAAGGGTTTTGGAGGTTGATGCCTCGCTGAACGTGAGTTGTTTGGCTTTCTTGTCCGCAGCAGCAGAAAGCATTTTCGAATGTTTGAATGAATCAAAAGTGGGTCGTCCCCGTCGATTTTCTCTTATGCTCCAACACAGTTGCACGGGGTGCAGAATAGTTTCCCCCCACTTTTTGCCCGGTCTTTTAGAAATGTTCGTCGGTAAATGAGATGGATTAGATTTTTTCATCTTGGTGTTTTCTCTATCGTGTGAGCTCCACACGTTCACTCTATACAGTGTTGTTTACATTCTGTGATGCGCGAGCTGATGACGTCACGTCAAGACGAGTCAACTTTTTTTTTTCTCAATTTTGTGTGGAAAAATGCGGGGATTATGCGGCCTTTTGATAAATATGCGGCCTTTTCTCTGCGCCATTTTGCTGATTATGCGGTAAATTCTGCGATCGCAGAATCGCGTTTTTCTGGAGGGTCTACTCCCTTTCCGGTAGTTTGTGTGCATCTAATCAAAATGGTCAAAGGCTAAAATCCAAAGTTCCCTCCAGACAGAGTGTCTAGAGGCAAAAAATACAAATATGAAACCTGCAAATGATCATAATACGTCCCCTTAAAAGCTCAAAGGATTGCAGAGATATGAGATGGATTTCTGTGGCTTCATCTTAGCAACTCATTGTGGTCCGTGTTTATATAAGAATGTTGATTAGCTTCTTTGTGTTGATATTCTTCTCATATCTTCCCCTCGTACTGCCCTGCGGCTTCATTGTTAATGACACGGTTCCTATAGTCGAAATAAATAAGGACCAGGAGAAAGTCAAGGTTTTGGTTGTAATAAAACGGCTTCATTTGCCAACATTGAGCCTGTACCCACACATTTAAACAATTCAAGTAACCATTCGCACTTTCCAAACAAAGAAATCCAAAGTGCTTTGCGCAACACAATCAGAAAGCATTTGCACGAAATGTGTCAATGGCTTTCAGAGCACAATGCAATGGCTTTCAATTCAGTATATAACAGTTATTATACTATTGTGAGTTTGACTATGTGGTCGTGAATGAGAATTTTATTCTGAAGCCTTGACATGTCCCCTTCAATGAGAAAGCTCACCTCATTAAGTGAAGCTACAAGGATAACCTGCGAATCCACCTTGGGAGCCATTTTGTAATCCACAAAAATATCATCTTCTGGTAACACATTTGAAAACCATGCACCTTACGTACAACATTTCACAAAGGATGACTTTTAGTTCTTAATTTGGCATCTATACTTATAACAGCACATGTTTTTTCAGCAGGGTATAAGTGCATTGATTCATTAAAGCTATTTTTCAGATCTACTTTATTAAAGAGGAAACTTCGATACTGCAGCAGAGTGACCTTCTACCTCCTGCAGCACAGACGAGAGGAAATAGTAGAAAAGATATTCGGTTTTAAACTGGCCTTGACATGTCTGTGTTCAAAAGGGAGAAAAAGCACTTGCCTGATGAAATACTTCAAGATAGAAAAGAACAGAGCGTGTGGTGCTTTCTTTCATTCAAATCCATGTTTTACAAAAAGGGATTTATGGTAAGGACAACATACGAAAGAAAATGTCACCCATGTTCCCCTTATCCTGACGAGCCAACAAAGTGTGAAATGCTTTCTATTTACAGTTGCTTTCCCTCAAGTCATATAAGTGCTATCAAGGATTTGTTTTGTACCTCGGCTTTCTTTGTTGCTATGAAATGTGCCAAAGTGCCGTTACACCCGCGGTGATATACAGACCTGACAGGAAAATCACCCAAATCAGGTCAGTTTTGCACTCAAGGCAAATGGACAGCTCTGGCCTAGACAGATTTAATCAGCAGCTGATTTACAATTTCTAACCACTCATTTGTTTTCCTATCAAAGAACTACAAGTGGAAAAAACGGAACATTTTGAATTGAAGGGTTTTTTATTCTCTGCTCTCAACACGCTCAGAGAGGATAATGGCCATGAAATGTGGGAGAGAGTGATAGTAAAAAGAAATCTAATATCGTAGTGCGACTAGGCATAAAGCACAGCATTATGGGTGCATGGTATATGCACCTGTATTTTGACATGTGATAACCAGCAGTTACTTGTGCTTGAAAAGCCTTAAACTGCAAAAGTATCCAACAGCAGCCAATTTAGCAGGATAATAATCACAAAACATTTTCCCAAATAAACATTGGATTTTGTTTTCATGCTCTCTTTGTTATTGGACACCGTGAACCAAAAAGAACATTTCTAAACACACATTTTTAAATCAGACTACAGAACATTTTGTAAAGGCCAGCAGGTGCCATCAACGCTGTAGAAAAAAGCTACTAAATGGACCGTGTGGGGAGATTGTTTTTTAAGGTCAATAATGAACTTTAAACGTCAGCTTTTCAGCCGACATGCACAAAAAGTACTTAAAATGGAAATGTGAATATTTCCAGTTCCATGACCACGAAGCAAACACCGTCTCTTGATGGAAAGTGATATGATTGAAAGCTCCAGCACAGCTTCTGAAACGAACTTTTGATCAGATCTTTTTATGCAACAACATATTTATTTCATGAAGTCCACTTACAGTAATGCTTGGTTATTTTTAACTGATTATTTTCTTTCTTGAGCAAGAGTTTGATGAGAAGGATGATACTAAGCTCAGTAAATATACAGTTAAAGCCAGTTAGATTATTTAGCATTAAGAGTATAAATTGGAACAGCGAGTTATCTTCCTGGTTCTGTCCAAAGGTAACACAAATACACGTACCCTAACTAAAGTGTAAGTATGACAATTAAAGAGTTAACACAGAGTTACTGTACATACTGATGACGTGTTTCTTTCTGGAACTTTCCAAAACTGCAGATCCGTCATCACTGGAATTGAAATTGTCATGACATTGCTTCACGTGAAATATGTATTTTTATTTTATACAAATGTCCTTGTCCCAATTCATCAAATGTTTTGAAGATCAAACAAACAATATATAATATCAATTACTTACTTTTTATAATTTGTTCTTATGTATTGCCCAATCATACCAGATATTATCACTTTGATAGTGGGCTTTAGAGATGCAGTTTGTGTTGCCTTTGTACAGTGCCACTGTAGCTGTTTTACCAGTCTTTATTTTAAACTGCCTAAAAAGGATATTTGATATAGCCTAGCTTATATCAAGCGAACAGATTTAAGGTGTCTAATAAGGTTCTTATATAAATCCATTACACCTATTTTCAAAGTTTCGATTTCCCAACTCGGAGCCAAATAAATATCCTGTGTCCACCTAAATTAATTGATATATCTTGAGTTTACAAAATGTGTATTTAAACAATGCTTTGTGATCACAGGGGAAGTTTTTATTGGATGATCTTGGTACCAAAACTTCACTAGTGTCATCATCAGGACCCTCTATTTATAATAATCAACAAATGGTCACAATTCAAAGAGACATACTTAATGCCTCAGATCTGTTATACTATACAGATCCAACATTGGCAGACACACACACACACACACACACACACACACACACACACACACACACACACACACACACACACACACACACACACACCTGGATTCACATCAGCAACAAAGAAAACAGCCACTTAATGAAAGGAACATCCTCCAGGTCTGCAAGCTGCTCCATTGTTTGAGATTTGATCAGCTGTGACCCAAACCCACTCTGTGTCCTAATGAAAAGTCCATTCGGCCGACAAGCAATGTTGCCTCCTTTTCTCATGTGGGCTTATAAAATGAGAGTCAACACGGGGGGATTGAGGAACACTTGTCCTCCACTCTCAAATGAGATGAAAGGGACCAGGGCAATGCATCAGATTAGACATTCACAGCGGCCATTAGGGGCAGGGGAGTCTCCACTGAAATCAAACAAAATACCACAGCACGGACAGTGAAAAAAAAAACAGCGAGGACCATGGAAGTGAGTTCATGCCATTAGGGATTCTCAGAGATGGCCTCAATTCAAATGTGCTGGTCAGAAATGAAAGAAAAATACAATTTACGTTTCAAATAATGCTTTGGTTACTAACTATTATACGGTCAAAGATCACATGATGCTTATTCTGCTCCGAGGCTTAATATATCCATGGCTACTTCAGCAGCAATAGACTCGTGGGAAATAAACTCAGTGGCTTCATAACTGCTTCCTCTCCACCCATGGCGCTTTGTTGGAATTACTCTCCATCTGGAAGTAAGCTCATTATGGGATGTTCTTGTAGGGGCAGCATGGAGCATATGTAGGGTATGAGGGGATGTATTAAATGTGGTAAATATTTGATAAACTGCTTTAAAGGGGCTCGCTTTCTGGGCTTTCCCTTTCCTGTGGTGTCTTATATAGATTTGTGTGTATGTCAATAATCTGCAAAAGTTAAAATCCCTGTGTTCCCTACAGAGGCCGTTTCTCTCCCACACACTCCCCCCCCTGCCTGAAACGCCTCCATTGGACTCCTTTGTTTACTTACATAGCATTGTGACATCACCATGTAACACTCAGGCAGGTTTCTATTGGGTAGAGCTCCAACACATTGTACGGGGCGGGACATCTCTTAGCGGTTGACCAATCACAACAGAGCCGTCCAGCTAACCGATCAAAGCAGACTGCGCTCTGGTTTCAGACAGAGGGTGAAAAGAGGTGCTGCAGCACAGGCAGTATGAGAGAAATAAAGAGCTTTTTGAACATTAAAGTATAGAGACATGCACAAAATACAAATTTGAACCTCAAAATAAGCATAATACGGCCGCTTTAAATAATAATAATAATAATAATAATACATTTATTTTGGGGGGCGCCTTTCATAACACCCAAGAACACCTTACAGGGCATATGGGCAATATATAGGGAACAATTAAAACAGTTGATTTAGTGGATTATCAGCCGGGTTAAGTCAAGACAAACAACAGGAAATGGCCTACAGAAGGACACAAAAGGACACAGGGTACAGTTTATAAAGAAATTGCCAGTTTGAACAGGTGGGTTTTGAGTTGGGTTTTGAAAGTTGTTATGGAATCAGACTGTCGGATGTGTAGTGGCAGGGAGTTCCAGAGTCTGGGAGCCGAGCAGCTGAAAGCTCGAGCACCCATGGTTTTGAGGCGAGAGCTTGGGACGGTGAGAAGTCCTACGAACGAAGAGCGGAGGGTGCGGGAGGGGGTGTACTCCTGAAGGAGGTCGGTGATGTAGATGGGGGCTAGGTTATGGAGAGCTTTATATATGAGTAGAAGGTTTTTGTAGTCAATACGGTAGCGTACAGGAAGCCAGTGTAGCTGAGTGAGAATGGGGGTGAGGTGGTCACCCCCATGTAGCTTTAGCTTGATCTGGCATTTAGTCTGTGCTTGTAGAAGACTCAAATGCCATTTAAGTACAATGATGCTTTGATGTAGGGAGTATAATAATAGGGCATCAATGTAAAATCTGTTTGTGAACAGATCCAGGCAACTGCTTTAACATCACCGTACAATATAACAACCCTGACTGTTTTACCCATTGTGTTGTTTGTTTATACCTTAGGAAATGCACCAAGGTCTCAGAATGTGTTCCATGTGTCCTCTTGATTTCACCGATCCTTCACGTAGCAATATCCGTTTTTATTAAAGAATCTACAATATTTCTCTGTGATTACTGAATTGATGGATCTACTGTATGTGTGATGGAGAATGTGCACTGTGCATTTCAATCAAACAATCCTTTGTTCTGCTCACCTGTGAGAACTTTTAGTGGCTGGCTATTCATTCCTCACTTCCATTGTAACTTATAGATCAATGAATTCACATTTCTCCATCCCACCTTTGTGTGTGTGTTTTGTGCGGAAATCGATGCACCCTCAGTGGGCTTTTGAATGGTTGATGATGCAGAAACACAATTGATCCATTCATAAAACAGTCAAGTCCAATCTATACTGAACAGGAGAATGAACATTTGCGCAACACACACACACACACACACACACACACACACACACACACACACACACACACACACACACACACACACACACACACACACACACACACACACACACTTTGTATTATTGTATGAGAGGTTCCAGGTTAAATTGAGGCGGATATTTGTAATGTTCAGAGGTTGTTATGTTTAATATTCATGAGAATATTTGTCATTGATCAAATGATAATAAACAAACATTTGCATAAAGCATATTTGTCCACTCATATGTTGATAAGAGTATTCAAAAACTTGAAAAATATCCCTCTAAGGAACATTTAGAACGGATAAAAAATGTGCGATTAATCACGATTAACTATTTTAATCGACTGAAAGCCCTAGTTATAAAAACATACATACTGTATGTTAAATGGATATACCCGCCTTCTTTCATTTATCTCTCCATTCCCACGACAATATACATAAAGAAATTGCATATTTTGGACATAGTTTGAATGGTGATTAATCATGATTAATTAATTTTTAAGCTGTGATTGATCTGATTAAAAATGTTAATCGTTTGACAGCCCTAAAAATAACATGACGCAGGCTTCATTTGCAATTTATTCCCTTCGACTTTGGGCAGTCCATCCTCAACTGCCCCATTCTGAATACTGTTCTAAAAACTCATAGGTTAAGCTCCATTTTATACGGATTTCTCTTATAAGCACCACAGCTACTGTATATGTCTACTTGTTTATTCAGTTATTTGTACAAGTAATTCCCCTACTACTCTCAAAAGCCCTGCAGAAATGTTTGTGAAGATTGCAACCAGATCAGAGTCTTTTCCTTCTTATTTAGCATGGCATCATATTCTTACCATTTATGACATTAACATTTATCAAATGTGTTTTATGTACAGCATACTTTCAGGTAAAGGGAACATTCACAGGTTCATCGATGCTACTCATCAGATCTCCATTCCCCTGTGTCTCACTTCCCATCAGATTTAGGTGTACAAATATCTGGAATGGCTTTTCCCAAGTAACAAAATACTGCCCCTCTATGGAATGATACAGAGAATGTCTGAAAGATCATGTATCCACTGTTTGACAACTGCTTTTTCATTTTCCATATATACAAACATACTCAAATGTTTCATATTCTCATTTCCTAATGTTTTTTTCACATGTTATTATTTTTTTTTAAAAAGTATTTGTTGTCCTTAACGTTTGCCATCATTATTGAATGTATAGTTTGTATATTGATCTTGTGTTTTGTGTACAATTGTGATCTTTGACATTATTTAGACATTAAATAAATACACGAATAAATAAATAAAACAATAAATGCATAAATAAATACATGAATGTATAAATAAATAAATAAAAGTTGAAAGTAAAACAGAACACACGTTATTATATATCTTTAATATATTTCTACATTTACGGTCACTTACATTTATGTATTTCTGTGTCCGTAAACTAATGAAGTGGGCGGTCCTAACCTCAGTCTGAAGCATGATTGGTTACAGGAGTGTGATCATTTCGGGCAGATTGGGCTCTACTTCTAACGCCTGGATGACAGCGCTGATTCGAATGCAGGAGGAGCATTACTGTTTAGCCCTTATCTTTATACATCCATGGTTTATCCACAGTTGTAATTGTTGACAATTCAAATGTACTCAGGTTTATTTATGGTTATTGGTTTAAGAGCCATTGGAGATCATTGGAGATCATTAGCGGACCATTTAGAGAATGGAAAACCAAAAGACTCTGTCCAGTTTAGTGTGGAACGATGTATAGAGGACTTGCCCCCACATGTTATTGAAGCACACATTCGTCACTGCGGTCACCTCAGCCGTCTCTCGCGTTTGCTTGGTCAAATCTCTTCATTTTTGAGTGCACAAGTTATCACACCTTTACGGTAATCGCTGAGAAGTGGCTCTGACGCTAGTACAAGAGTAAAATATTGCATGTTTTTTTTGCTGTGACAGAGCGATACAAATCATTTTTACCATAAGTTCTTAATAAAACGGACACTGTTGGAGTCAGTCCTAGTTTGACTGCTACCAACAATAAAATGAAGTACTTTTACTGTGTACTTTTTGGGTAATACTCTCAAATTCTCCTCCTGAGAACAAAATCATGCCACTTCTGCTAAACCCAATCCGTCAGAAATGATCACACTCCTGTAACCAATCATGCTTCNGGCTGGGTCCCGAAGGGAGAGCCGGGTGACACCGACGGGGGGTGAGGTGCGTAGTGACGTCTCCTGCACTCGCCCTCTCAAGTCGGCAGATGTGAGTTCCATTCCGGGACCCGTCCCGGACTGCCGGAGTTCGGGCGTCAGGACGAGGGGGGGCAAAAGGGATAAGATGGATGAGATGGGAGGAAAGGCTCCCTGGGGATCACAGGGGGTGAGTCACAGGTGGAGGAGGAGATTGTGAGTGTTAGAGAGCGGCTATATGAATCCAATCAAGTGCTCGTTGCACAGCAGCTCGTTAAGTATTCACAAAGCATTTTGGAATCACACTGCCTGTCGACACCAGTAGAATACGGGGCTCGACCTTGTTTTCCATATTATTCGCGTTGCTGCGCTTTATCATACGTTATGTAGCTATTCTTGTCAAATGCAGACACCATAATAATCTGTGGACGTTCAGAAAAACAGGGGCTCTTATAATTAGACCAATCTGCATGCATGCTGTGTGTTTTGCACTGTTAGTTCTTGGACTAGAGATGCAAATTGGATCCCACAAAGCCTTAAAAGTCACCTAACGAACCTCCTAATGCAAGCTTTGATTGCGTTTCACTCGTCATAAAAAGTGATTTGAAAGCCCCTCTGTCTGCATTAAATCTCCATAATGAAGCGAGACCAAAATGCCATGGCCATTAGCACATGGATTACAATTTTGAATCTGCTGAAGCTCATTATGTCTGGGCTCGTGTGCAGGAGGGAGATTATTCAGAGGAGAAATAGTGGTATTATTTTTTATATTAGAGGTAACATCTGTTGTTTACTACAAAATGGGATGTGCTTGTGTGGTACAGTGATAATGTCTTTTGTTTAGTGCAATACACTTTAGAAACAATGTGGATGAGCAACAATTCCCCAAATATAAAATTGATTAAGTCATTATGATGTTATAATATGAGCCTTGTGATGGACTGAATCCCAATGCATGCTGGAAGAGTTACTGACACCTGAATGGGAAGATGCTTAAAGAAGATGGTTATTCCAATTATTCTACATTTGTGTCATTTTTTTTTTCTCGGATCAAACAACCGATAAGTGAACTTTAAAAGTGCTGATTTCTAAACATTTTGTACGGGTTTTTTAACTCCTAATGTTTTGCCCATGCTAGCTGTCACCTCCTCCTATACGCTCTTTATGCTAAGCTAAGCTAAGCTAAGCTAAGCATCTTCTGCTCCAGCTTCATATTCAACAGACAGACAGGAAACTGATATTTATCGTCTTATCTTAATCTCAATCAGAAAGCAAATAAGTATATTTCACTTAAGATATCCAATAGTACAGTGAGTAATACAATATGAAAAACATGACAATACTTCTTATGAAATGTGATATCCAAGTCTTGGTTATTTCTAATTGTGCACTCAAAACAAAACAAACTCAATACCAAAAAGTAAAGTTAACTTCTTGGTCATTGATAGTTTGGACCAAAGAAACCCATCTGTAGGTGTGGTTTCTTCCTAAATAAAGACACCTAACAAGCAAAGAAGCCGAACCCCAGCTGTAAAGCCGTCTCACTGTTTTCCATTTAAACTGTTCCTGTAGGCTATAGGGTTAGTGTCCCTGTGCAGCAGCTGCAAACATACAGCAGTAACATCAGCTGACCTGGCGGGTCTCGCCTCTNTACGGTCACTTACATTTATTTATTTATGTATTTCTGTGTCCGTATGCTAATGAAGTGGGCGGTCATAACCTCAGTCTGAAGCATGATTGGTTACAGGAGTGTGAACTCCTGTAACCAATCATGCTTCAGACTGAGGTTATGACCGCCCACTTCATTAGCATACGGACACAGAAATACATAAATAAATAAATGTAAGTGACCGTAAATGTAGAAATATATTAAAGATATATAATAACGTGTGTTCTGTTTTATTTTCGACTTTTATTTATTTATTTATACATTCAATTATTTATTTCCATATTTATGTATGCATTTATTCTTTTATTTATTTATGTCCACATTTATTTATTTGTGTATTTATTTCCTCATTTATTTATTTGTGTATTTATTTCCTCATTTATTTATTTCTGTATTTATTTCCTCATTTATTTATTTGTGTATTTATTTCCTCATTTATTTATTTCTGTATTTATTTTCTCATTTATTTACACCTGTATTTATTTATTTATTTCCGTATTTATTTATGTATTCCTTTATTTATTCATGCATTTATTTACACATTTATTTATTTATTTATACTTATGTCATGTTCCGTCCTCCATACTCCTGCTCCACCTCAGCACTAACCCCAGCTGACAGCCCTGCTGCTCCGCCCTAACATCAGCCCTGACATCAGCCCGGACAGATGTTGCAGCTTTCTCTCTGCAGAGGTGTGGATATCATTAGGAATGTTGTGTTGATGAAACCCAGGCTGACAGGCATCACATTGGCTGCTGTTGCCATGGGGTTTGCCTCGCTTGACCCACCAACACATGACCATCTGAAGAGGCCAACATCAACAAGCTTTTCAATTACTCTACTGCAGTAGCGAGCCGTGACTTTTATACCTAGGCCCTCTGACCCCCC
>NW_011353619.1:101453-107215 GCF_000735185.1 Notothenia coriiceps | reverse complement strand
ACCAAAAACCTCCACCACCATAAACAAAACCCAAAACCACAAAGAGCCCACGACACCAACCAACAAACAACAACAAAACGCAAACAACACCCACAAACACCACCCACAAGAAAACCCACCACACAACACGCAGCCCCGACACCCATAACCACCAACCAATCACCACACACCCACACACGCACCCCCAACAACAAATCAACAAAAGCACAAGAAACCCAATACCACCCCCCCAAGCCCAAAACATCCAAGCCCAAACCAACCGAAACCCCACCCCCAACCACACCACCCAACCCCCAGTACTCACAACAACCCCCCCAAAACAGGATGCACCACACCCACCACATTTACTCCTCAGGTGCCTGAGCGCATGAAGCGCCCCCTCCCCCCATCTACATAACCTTTTCGAACACATACAAACCCGATCGAACACCAGGTATACACAACCACAGACAGTATCGGCACCCATACCGTCCCTGCCGGGCTACAGCCTGTCCGAGCTACGCTCACCACCATAACAGAGAACAGACGACAGAGCAGACACAACTAAGCTTGGTCAGCGTCTACCACCGCGCATCACTACACTAAACTAGGTGCGCAGACGTCAACAAAATTTCAGCATACTTGTAGACCAACGCCCACAGAACTACAGTCACCGAACATACAACCACACCGCCCCAAAATCGTCCGATCCGACACGTATCCAGACCACAACAACAACCCGACTCCACCACAGCCTCCTCACAACACCAAGCACCGATAACCAAACCCCCACAACACACAACCACACCAACCACCCTCGAAAAAAAAAAGAAGAAAAAAAAAGAGTTATTACTCAGCGACCCTCTACCACACAAACCAACACCTGTAAATAACCCAATGTGTTTTTTTTTAAATTGAAAAGGATATTGCATTGTGTTTGTTACTTTCGTTGCAGTTGTATATATGTCTTAAGTGTAATTTGGCTTGGCTTCCTAGTTTGTATGGACATGCTTTTATTTTGAAGGAGAATTTACGCTGTTGACAGAAAGTTGTTGTTGCTAAGGAAATCTTGACCCGTTGTTATAACACACATGCAACTTCCCAGCGGCGAAACTTGCCATAAAGTCTGCGATAATAAAGCCCACCCATTTAGAGGGAAGATATGATTGGTCAATTGTACTGTCATTTGACATTACTCTCTCGTTGAGTTACTATAGCAGGCCCTCTGTGAACTTACAGAGGGACCACCAAGCTCTCCCGTCTTCACAGTAACGGCCCTACACACGGCGGCGTGCGTTGCCGCCTTCAACGCTTTCTGCCCATCTCACTTGAATGGGGTTACGTCACGATTCGCCGAACTGCATTGTGGGAGCAAAGCGTAAGCTTATCTGCTCGCGGTGCTCGCTTGCAAAAGTAGAGCAATGTTCTACTTTTGCCGCACTCGACGAGAAGTCAGTCCAATCGTAATCATATGCTAGTACAAGCTCTAGCCAATCAAACCGCGTGCTTGTGTGTGGGGCAGGGAGATTCAATGGATTGGTTGTGGTCGAGTTTCACGCCCCCCCCCCCCCCCGCCGCAAGCGACAATGCACGGCGCCGTGTGTAAGGGGCCGTAACTCGCGCAGAGACGAGCTTCTTTCATTTAACCTTTCCCATTTCCCACCAAGAAATGGAAACAGCAAGATTTAAGGATTAATTTTCCCTTGGGAAATGTTTATTTAAATCAATTAAAATCCAAGGTTTTATTTGTAAAACCCAATGAAAAAATAACAAAACACAATAATAAAATTTTTTTTAAATATAAAAAAAAATGTTTTTTAAATGTTTTTATATTAAAAATTTTGTAGAATATCCTTAAACAACCTACCCTGACCGATCGTCCACCTTGCTCCTTACCCGTACATTTCACCTGCCCCCCTTCTTTGCTGTTTACACCGGGAGGCAGTTTTTACTTTCCTCCCCTGGTGCAAATGAGCAGTTATAAACAATATGTTATTGGGTGGTTTACCATAATCCTGTTTTTTATTTATACTCTCCCTCCCCAAAATGTTGGGTTCAACTGACAAACTTTTCCTTGGAAGGAAGCCCAACAGAAACCAACAATTAATATATTTTAATGTAAGCATTATTTGGCCCAATACTTTGTTCAACCCCCTCCCGATTTCCCGCGGGAGGGGTCCCCGATTTCCATGGCCCCTCCTCCTCCCGTTTTTCCTCCGGGTCAATTTCCTTTCTCGCATTCTCCCCCCGATTTCTGACAAAACATATTACTCAGGTCTTGTTCAATCCGGACTAATACAACTAACAAGCCCAATTTGTTTTTTTGGTTTTCACCATGGGTAACGTCCTTAAGTAGCCCCCGGCGTGCCACCTTGGGAAAGCTCTGAGAGGTAGGGCCAGATAGTCCACAGAAAACCAGAAACCCAAGAAAACCGACCAAACTTGCCTTCCAACACACCACAAAATCCCCTTTTCACAGCACACACATATTGAAAACACACAAAAAACATCCCAAAGGGAGGGTGCCCCTACCAGGCCGCAAGGGGCATACAAACTTTAGAAACTGGTTTAAACTGGTATTCGTTATCCCCGATCCCAGGAGAGAAAGCCCCTTTAAAAAAGGAAACAACCCCTAACAATGGAAGTTTCTTTAGTGAAGTAAATCCCAAAAATAAACATTTAATTTAAAAATGGGCGCGGGTTTAATGGTTCCAACGAGGAGGCATGATATTGTTTCCAGTCAAGACCAAACAACACAAAAAAACACAACACACACACACACTCAATTAGGAAGAAGAGTCCCCCGATCCCCGTCCCGGTCCTTGTTACCTTGCCTGGATCCTCCCGCCAGCCCGCTGCCTCGTCTCCAGTCACGTTTGTGCCCTTTAAACAGAGGAAAAAATTGTTTCTTTTCACATCCCATAATGCTTTAACCGCCTTTTTCCAATCCTTTCCAAAATCACTTTCTGGTAACCCACCATTCAAAACCCCGCCTGGTAAAATTCCATACTCGCAAAAATACCCCGGCTTCGTTTGGGTTTCGGTCCCATCCCGGAAAATTGTTTTTTTTTTTCAACATTGCTGTACCTTCGTCCTTGTAAAAACAATAAATGTATTCCAAATAAACCCTGGAACCTCATTAAGAACAGCATGGGTAAGTATCTCGACCATTTTTATAGTGTATTGTTAAATCAGTAAAGGCCTCGGTTGCAAACCCCCAACTCCATATCAATTCCCCGCCTACCTAAATTCCAACCTCCTCTAGGAAAATGTTAAATTTTTTACCCCCATGCCCCCCCCTAAACCTGCCCCCCAACCCCCGGGAAGGGGAATGAAAAGTGAGTTTCCACAGAAAAAAAGCCCTTTAACCAGCCCTGGGTTGTTTGTCACAAGAATTTCCTGGTTTTTTTTTCCAGTGTAAAAAAACTGCCCTTAAAACCTTTTGACCCCCGGCAAATGTTTAAACTACCATTTCCCCATTAAAACATTGAAAATTTAATTTTCTAACAGTCTAATACTGGAAATCAAATGGTTTTTCTTCATCTGAAAATTTGGCAATATTAACAGTATCTTCTATATTAAACAAAACAACAATTCAATGGAAATGGGTTCCAGAAGGCCCCCTTTTAACTTTTTACAATACTGAAATAAATTATTTGGCCACTGTGCTTAAAATAACCTAAAATTTTCCCCTTGGTGCATAACTTCCTGGTGGTTTTTTTAACATTCATCCCAAAATTCTCCCAAAATAAAAGCCATGCTGGTTATTAAAAAACCATTTTTTTCCTCCCCCTTTTTTCCCCACAGAAACGTCTCAAAATACCACGCCCCAAGTGGGTTAAGGCCACCTGGGTTTTACCAAAGTGGAAAAGAAACAAAACATTTTAAATAACAGAAATTTACAACATGAAATCCCACCCCAATAATTAGGAAAAAAATAGTATAAAAAGTAAATAAAGAATAAAAAATAAATCCTTGGATTGGCCAAAGTAAATGGAAAAAATTTAAATAAAACTATCTTTGGAATAGTGTTTAAAAGGGTAAAGGGAAAATGGATTCCACCTCCCAATTTAAGCCAATTTTATGCCTCCAACTTCTTCAACCATGAAATTTCCCTAATTAAAGAAATCACAATCCAAGCCTGGACATTCCATTATCAATCCCTTCACTCCGACATCCATATCATTAAACCAACCTCATTCAATTGTCCAATCAAACAATCTGGTTAAAATACCCGGGGGGTGGGGGTTTCGTCCTGTTTTCCCCCTTCCCAATGAAAAATTTACCCCCTCCCTTCATACCCATTTTAAGGTAAATTGAAAGTAATAATTGGTTTTTCCTCCCTAGAAAGGGGGCCTTTGGTTTCGTGAATCCAATCTCCGGACGTTCCCTACATCTGGGGTAAAAACGCAATCCCTACAAAAGTCATTCTGGAAGAGATTGGGCCAATTTTACAAACAAGTTTTTAAGAATTTCATCCCACTAAAATTTCCTACCCCTAAGTAACCTTGGGTTGGCTGGTTTGTTAAATGCTCCCCCAGTGGATAAAAGTTCCTGAAATGGGTGGTGAGAAAACCGGTTGGAAAAATCAAAAAGCAATTAAATACCCCAATTTAAATTTTTTTAATTATGGTTTACTTTTAACAACCTATGCCTAACCCCCCTTTTTACAGTTGGTGTTGGGAACCTTGGCCCCCGAGGCCCCATGGTGATAATTAACTCCCTTACCCCTTAACCAAGGGACTTTAAAAACAAGGAAAGTCATTTTCCAAATTTAAGGTTGCAGTCCAATCAGGAATTTAACAACTTTGGCAAGATTAAGGGTTTCCCCCTCTTTAAATAACATCTCAAATGTTTTCCCCCCAGGGTCATCACCTGAATTGGGGGAATGGATTGACCCCCTTAGGAAAGCTGGTGGGACGCTTGTCTTTTTAAAACCATACTCTGGTCCCCGTGCCCCCCCGCCTCCTCTGAAACCCCTTGGCCCAAGTAAGATTCAAAACACTCAGGGTGGGTTCCGAGCGACCCCCCTTCCTCCCTGGACGATATTGTTTTTGTTAAAAAATATCACCATCAAAATGAAGGTGGATCCAAGGCCCCCGCCATGGAATGTACTCCCCAATTAATATTAAGTTTTTTTTTAATAAAAAATGTGCCCCAACTCCCTTTCCCCCAGTTGTCCTTTTTAAACTCTACATCTTGGGACGAAAAAACAATGGTTAATTCCCCCTTAATCTTCCCCTCCCTGAGGTAATAACCATGCTTTACAAGGGAAGAAAAATCCCCAATACTTAGATGGGGAAATACTATCTTTTGGCTGGGGATAACTACTTCACCCTTTTAACATTCCCATACAAAAAGGGATTGCCTGCTTTAATAAGGTTGGTTTAACAAGAAAACCATCCCTTTTAAACCTGTTTAGGTCTTTACTGTACAATTAAAATTTCCAAATCCCAACATTGAATAAAAAAAATCTTTAAAAGAATAATGTTCATATGATTAAAAAAGATTGAAAATAATATATGTTTTCTACCCCTCCCCAGTCCCCTGGTTTTTTTTAGGTTATTAATAGTTTATCTCCTTTTTCTTCCTTATAAATTCCCACCATTGATTAATTCAGCCCCCCCAATAACATCCCTTTCCCCTTTACGTAATTCCCTCCCCGTTTGGGAATAAAGGTGTGTTTTTTTATGTGTAAACTCAACTCAACTACCGTTTCCTTCTCCCCCCTCTGGTTGTCACCCACGACCCCCTCACGTTTCTGCCGGACCCAATGCCCAACT
>NW_011353619.1:96388-99230 GCF_000735185.1 Notothenia coriiceps | reverse complement strand
TAGATAGATGGATAATAGATAGATAGATAGATAGATAGATAGATAGATAGATAGATAGATAGATAGATAGATAGATAGATAGATAGATAGATAGATAGATAGATGGATAGCCAACGGAAATGCTTAACCTAAAATCTTTTTCACGACAACATGCTGCATGCTGGTTACATCAGGCTAAACAAAACCTTTTCAGCTAATGCTTGGATCCTGATTTAGGGATTGATTTGGAAACATCTTTTGTGCTACTTTATAAGTGAAGACTCAAGGAAAATGTATTTGGTCTGCCACACAGTCAGTCTGGCGCATTGAAAAGGGTGAAGCTTTCTGAATGCAAACGCTGAAGCACAGACATGTATGCCATTCAGTTTGTTAGTTCTCTTTTCAAAAGCTCCATACTCTGTGAAGGAAGGTCAAGCAGTAGGCCTATTCAGTAGACCCTGCTTTGATATATCTGCTCACTACTGTGTGGGGATTATGCCCCACAAAAAAAATCCATGGGCAAACATGTATTTTTCCTTTGGTTAATTCAGTAAGAATACAAGTAGTTTAGCTCCAGTAATAAACCAACTATTCAAAGATGACAGAAATGCTAAACTCTTTAGTGTTATAATATTGATTGACTGCTTCTATGGAAGTGTATCGATTATTCATATATTAAAATATAATAAAAATATATTATATAAATATAATATTGAAAGTGAACAAAATCACCATTGTTTCAATCACCCAAATTAGTTTGCTTTTAGCACTAACCTCTTAAGCCCCACGGACCCGGTTCCGGGGCCGAAATCGCGTCATTTGCAGGAAAAAACGCCTAAGGAACCTTAATATTTAATAAACTATGAATATTTTATTTCCATATAACGTTAAAAAACTCATTTAACTGATATTTTTCATTTTTTTTTTCAAAAAAACACACAATGCTAATAGTGAGCCTCTGAATTACCCCCGAGCGAAAAATGCTAACCTACAGTATTACTGCACCGAAAATTATTCCTAGCTCCCTTATTACTTATCCTAGCTGCACATCCAACACATCGTTTATGATCGTAAAGACACAGAATCTAATGGTGCCCACCTCAACACTGAAAGATACAAACTCGCAACGTTATCAACAAAAACGTACATCAAAACATGTGGCACTAGGTAGCCTACAATGCTAACATGGGTTACCTTGGTTTTGTCTGGTCAAGACGGGTCTTTAATGGCATTAAAACGATAACAACGATTATGTAGTTAATCCATAGGTTAATATCCAATGTGGCAGTGTCCCCTTTGAAATGTTCTGATAATCTATAAGCAATAAAACTGCAATTCCGTTTTCAAATAGTAGAGCAGGCCATTCTTGTAGCAAGATTGAATGCGCAAAGACGCCATCTTTTTCTTTTAACATGAGTGTGCGGGACGATTTCCATTTGATTCTATTGGCTCTAACGGTCAGAAAGAGAGGTCACATGTCAAAATCGAAGAAGGGGGGCCAGAGATAAGGAAAATCCACCCAAATGGCCCCAGAAGAGGTTGTTTTTGCTAAATCTGTCTAAAAAGGTCAAATATCACTTGTTTTGCATCAACCTTGATACAGGGTACTTATTATATGTTGTACTTTGGATTCCTAAAACTTTTAGTCTACTAACCCATCATCCAAGATTAGTTTTCACTATAAGTACAACATATGTTTTGGACGGACACTATAATTTAGAGTTTTTACCATGTTCAATCTGAATTTTCTTTAAAATAAAAAACATCTATATTGATTCTTACTTTTCTACATCCAACTCACAGGTTTATCATTACTTTGAGAAAAAATATTATTAATTTAATCCTTTTAGAAGGGAAGATAGGGTCATTTGTTCTGGGAATGTCATTTTCGAGCCTGAAACCTGGAAAACGGGCTTGGGGCTGAAATTAAAAAAAGTGAAACATGTGTAATAACTTATATATTATGGGACGTGCAAGTGACTCTCAGCAGTAAGATATGTTAATCATGAGGTTTGAATAATTTTCTCAACCCTTTACTGCAACACTCTCTTCTGAAATGCATAAAAGCCATAATGTAACTGCACATTTACATAAGGCAGGTGTGATCATGCAGCAGATTGGTATAGCTATGAAGACCCATACATCAGATGACCTCTAATAATATGACATATCAAAATAATATTCATCCTATGATCCATCAATGAATACATAGTCATATGCATCAGCTTAGGAAGGACGACATTGATTTTCCATCCAAGAAAAATATGTTGAAGAGTTTTGATCATCACCATGGAATGAATATAAAGGGAAGTCATATGTCCAGGCTGCTTGTGGATCTGCTGGAATTGAACACATTCAGCCCCAGGTCTGTGTAAAGGAGTACATCCAGAGGCTTTGCAGCTGCATGTGAATTTAAATATAAAGTGTTTGAATAAATGAGCTTGTTCCAATAACTTGGAAGTATTCATTAACTAATGATCAGTGTTGGGCAAGTTGAATTTGATATCAGTTATTCTTACGCAGCGTCCACACGGCGGCGTGCGTTGAAGCTTGCCGGTGGGCGTGTCTGTAACTCGACCAACAACCAATAACATGAATCTCCCGCCCCGGACACACAAGCACCCGGTTTGATTGGCTAGAGCTTGTAATGGCATATGATTAGATTGGCTGACGCTTCCGTCGAAGCTTCAAAAGTTGAACATTGCTCTACTTTTGAAGCGAGCAACGCGAGCAAAGCTACGCTCCCACAATGCAGTTCAGCGAAGCCTGACGTCGCCCAAACGTCGCTCAAAGTGAACTTGTTGTATGACTGTTTTAAAATTACAGTTACCATTCTTGGGCCCGGACTCTCTTGAAAAATATA
>NW_011353619.1:60240-96348 GCF_000735185.1 Notothenia coriiceps | reverse complement strand
GTGTGCCTTGACAGTGTTAAATTGAGCGAAATGAGGAATGGCTAAAATGCATGATCTGTTTGGTATTTTGAAAAATAAAAAATATAAATATGCCTTATATAGGTATGGTCCTACACTATATTATTCAAATATAGCATGATAGGTCCACTTTAAGATTCACCAACTTAGAGATGAAAGAAGCTTATTCCTACAACTCTAACAACTCTATTCCTACTAACATATATTACAGACTCAAATCATCCACTGGTAAGCCTCACTGTTTGATGGCCATGGCAGTTGAGTGGGTGTTTAATTAAATGTTTGTCATGCTTTGAATTATTTACCATATTATTACTGTTATTAAATAGACATTTCAAGGTGTAGGGCTTATGATAAAATACATCCAATGAAGTGAGAACTGAGTTAACCGATATTAAATAAAAAATACCAGGGACATTGATTGTTCCTCAAGTGAGTGTTTCCGACTCTGTGTGCACTCCATGTCGGTAACATGGCTATCTATTTGAAATTGAAGTTAAAATACACTTAAAAACGGAATTACCTTTCATAGGTGTTTTTCATGTCTTTCAAGAGTAATCTGTGTATAGGTATTTGATAAGGGCTGAAATGGAAATGAAATGACCTACTACTAGTATTAACTACAATAATGTTGTATTTAAATTCATGTCCATCCAGAGCACTTACATTTACATGTTCACTTTAAAGCGCTGGATCTTATTTTTTATCATGGTTGTGTAAATATTTTTTTTACACGTGCTTGCCTCTTTATTTCATATTACATATTTTCATTTTGCCTGTTATCTGCACTGTTGCTTTGCCGTAAAAGAAAATTTCTGATTCTTAGTCTGAAGACTATTTGCATCCATATATCTTCTCCAGATTTATTTTACTGTCTGAGCTGTCACCTTTCACAACACTGCTCCTCCAGCCCACTTCTCCAACTGAAACTGTCTCCAGGCAACCCACCCCTACATGATACACCATACGCATACTGTGCAATAGGCCATAAGTAAGAATCACACTGGCTGTCACTGCTGCTTACTGGGTGTTCTAATGTTTATATTTTTATGCTTTTTCTATACTATATTTAAAGGTGCCCTATTATTCTTTTTGGGATTTGAAATAAAAGAGGGAGTTTCTCTCCCACACACATAATGACATCACTATGTAACACTTGTGCTTCTATTGGCTATAGCGCTCCAACACTTTGTACTTGAAAAGCTAAGGGGCGGGACATCTCTAAGCGGTTGAGCAATTACAATAGAGCTGGTCAGCTAACCAATCAGAGCAGACTGGGCTCTGGTTTCAGACAGAGGGGGAAAAGAGGTGCTGCAGCACAGGCCGTATGAGAAGAATAAAGAGATTTTTGAACATTAAAGCAACATGGCACAGTAGAAGCACAATATACAAATATAAGCTTGAAAATTTGAATAATATGTTTTCTTTAACATAGCACGAGCAATAATAACATTGATGCACGTCCCCTGGCAGTTGAATTGCATTGTGGGTAATAAAGGTGCCAGGTTTGTACAAGGAAGAAGAATGTGTTGAATAAAATAGACACTATCTATGGTTCTGATGCTTCTTTTTTATTCAAAGTGTCCATCATGAGAAAATGCTAATTCAGTCGAGTACTTATAATAACCAAGTGGTTTATAAAACATGACAGCATTGCTTAAGTTGAGGTAATAGATGGCCACACATTATATGTTGCAAGGAGTTCATTATTTTCTAATCCTGGAAGATACTGTGAACATGTCTCTGGCTCAGTGATAGCCTTTACTGTAGATAAAAAAATGTATTAGCTTGATAAATGAAATGCGTGGTTTGAATACTGGGGTCTAATAGTATCTAATTCTACCCCATACACTTAATGGCTTCTCGTTCTGTCCAATGAAAACTCTCCGTATTTAAACCATGTCGTGTCAGATCCCATCCCTAAAGATGGAATCGCAGTTTTACATTTAACCCTAACATTCATTGTTCAGCTTGACTTCCTTCTCCTTTTTCTTTTTTACTTGAAATGTTTTACTTCTGATGCACTTTGAAGCTTTCTGAGAGGCGGCGAGCCTGACAGTACAGAGCTGGCAGACTGAGCGAAGGGCAACGCGGTCAATCAAAGGCCACCTTTCCTCCCTCGGCTTTGCTTTGGGGTCTTCCTGCCGGTAATTCTCTGATTTGACTTTGATGTGCCAATTTGTGCCTGATGAATAATTGTCTGGTTTGCTGATAACTTGTGGGAGTCAAGTGTATTCTGGTGGCACTCAATGCAAATGGGAGATATTTGGGTCCTTCAAATCACGACAGTAGCCCCTCTACATTTGCCTCCCCGTTCCGTGAGTAAACTGACCAATTAGCTGTGTTTGAAGAAGCCATTTTTGATTAGAGCAATCAGTAAACAGCAAGGCCTCTCTGTGATTGTCCCCCTGATTAGATGAGTTGTCACTTGAGAAGTTGCTGGAGATTTTAATTTATGGAGTTATATCGCTGAAAAGTATGGTAATTACCTAATCCATTCTCCACAGTTCAGCACTTGGATTAAAATGCGTCCATACTGTACATGTTGATGACCTCATTTTTCTTCCGAAAGTTTCGAAGTAGTGCCTCGATGGACGGATTCAATCAAATAAGACAGCCACCATTTATGTTGTCAGTGGTGAGGAAATCAACATGAGAAGAAAAAAATGTATGAATAGAATATTGAGTAATATACTTTACAGTATGACTTCTTTTTTTTCTCATACTGATATTCTGAACAATCTGTGCTATTGTATTAGCTGTAAAGTGTCTCTACTATAGGCTAATTTTATTATATGTACAGCACTTTGGCCGGACCAAAAATTGTTTATAAATGTGCCATATAAATAAAACTTGATTTTATTTTGATTTGTTGACAGATGTTTTGCTATATGTCACTCACTGTGGTTTTGGTTCCATGCTATCGGCTCCAGCAACAGGTTTATTGCTCATGAATGATCATGTAATAATCTGCATAAGGAAAAGCTTCTTATTATTCACACCCATCTTTAAGTGTCTCTGCATTACATCCTAATTAACACCGAAGACCAGTTAATGATTTAAAGACTGTAATAAGTGAACAATGACATAACCTCTTATGCAATACATTTGCCTGTGATGTAATTCACATATTTAAATGTGTTGGCATTTCAATACTGTTATAAAAGATAAGGACAACATCTGGAACACAATTACAAAATAATAATATCAAAATATATCAAACACATATAAAAGCAGAATAAAACATAAATACAACAATTACAAATATATATGTTATTTTCTCTTACATCAGTAATCACCCCCATACAGTTCAAATAAATAAGACATTGTCAAAGTTATACTCTCAACTGTTTGTCAGTGCTTCAATCGACACCAATTGGTTATAACAAAACGTGACTGCACCTGTAAATATGTTCAAATATATATATGTAATCAAATATGATGGGTCAGGGCCCAAGAAAAAATTAGTACGTACTTATTTCACACAACCAATATGAAAACATATTCCCCAATGAGTCCATGACTAGGTCAGAAAGCATTATTTATAACAGAATTCTATGTATGCATACAATTAATATATACAATTTATATGTAAAGCAACTTTTATAGGGTTACACTAGTTACATTTTATAACTGAGAGAAACTCTGACATAACATATTGTTTGTACACATATCACTATCATATCACACATATTATCAGTATTAGAAAACGAAGAAGAAGAAGACCTTTATTAATCCCCCGAGGGGGAAATTTAGTTTCCACTCTGTCGTACACACACATGCGTTTTTATACAGGTACAGGTTTTATACACACTTTTTACATCATGCACATACATAAACAAATACACACACATATGCACAAATGCACATGCAGTTGAGAGGTCAGAGCGAAGGCAGCCAGTCTAGCCGGCGCCAGTGAGCAGTTGGGAGTTAGGTGCCTTGCTCAAGGGCACTTCGGCAGTGGCCCAGGAGGTGAACTGGCTCCTCTCCAGTACCAGTCCACATTCCATATTTTTTGGTCCAATCGGGACGTGAACCGGCGACCCTTCGGTCCAAAATCCAATCCCCTACAGACTGAACCACTGCCGCTCATTTCAAGTCAAAAATCTGTTTTCCCCGTGTTTTCTATGTCTAAAGTTGAAATTGAGTGAATCCACTTGTCTCACAGTATCACTAACATTTCAACAATCCTCTGAATCCCTTGCAGGTGTTGCAGAAAGCCAGCCCTGCCACCTATAGAAGTTTAATTGGACGTCTTTGTGCATTGTAATCCCGGGCACAGCTACAGCTCATTGCAGATTGCAGTGTATTGACCACCAAATCCCCAAATGATTCGTTAATCAATACAGCAGACGCAGTAAGTAGGCAGGGGAAGGCTGTGTGTGACACAAAGACAGGATTAGGCCTGATTAGGGCAGTTTTAACATGTCCTGCTGATTAGGGGCCAGTGGATCTGACCGCTAATTAGCTGTGAAGTGTGGCTGTCCGCACAGACAGGACAGCATCAGGGGGAGGGAGGGGGGGGGGGAGTTTGGCAGCCCAAACTCACACCCCCTCCCTTGTCCGCCCACCATCTCCACAAAGGGGTCTGGGGCTCTTTGATTGGGTGTGCAGCATTGTGAAGAGGGGAGTTGAAAAAGAGTCCCATTTCCCTTTTGCTGGGCCACTACCCCCTGCAGGGCGGAGTCAATGTAGCCTTTCTGTGCCTTCGTATGACCAGCTGGCTGCAGCGGGGCAAATAAACACTCCACATCCACATGGCCAGTGGGACTCCCTTCTGAAACACAGCCTTTGTCCCATGTGGATTGTGCCCTAATTGGTGTCCCCGAGACAAATTCTCAGTGTGATTGTTATTTGCACTGATGAGGTTTTAACAGACAGATAATACACAGAAGATACAAGTTACAAGTAAATAATAGACTAGTAGCTCGCTGGAGGCATACAAGGAGACCCCCCCTTGTGTTTACACAAGATACAGTCCAGAAATCCAAATGTTATCATTCATAAACTAAATGATTAAAGCGTAGAACTATATAAGTACCCAAAACATTTAGTTAAAACAGTTCCACACTTTTGTACCTCGAACAGTTTTGCTCTGAAAACAATAATTCACTTAGTGTCAATCATAGTATCAATCAAACACAGTATTTTAGAGCCTAATTAAACAAAAAATGTGAATTTCTGTAAAAATGAGTGACACGTTTTTTGGCCTGTGTCGTGCAAAAACGATGGACTTCAGATCAGTGGTATCATAACCTGTAATGCCTGTAAATGGTAAATGGACTGTACTTATATAGCGCTTTATCCAGTCTTTAAGACCCCTCAAAGCGCTTTACATACTACATGTCATTCACCCATTCACACCCATTCATACAGAGCAGTGTACCTTACTCTAGGACCTAACATTCACACACATTCACACCCCGTTGGCCATGCCATCGGGAGCAACTCCGGGTTAAGTATCTTGCCCAAGGATACATCGACATGTAGACTGCATGGGCTGGGATCGAACCCACAACCTTCTGGTTGAAAGACAACCACACTCCCTCACAGCCACAGTCGCCACTGTATCCCCTTAACATTAAGCAACGTCAAAGTGTGACGTCTTGTCTCAGGTTTATTATATTTAATATAAGTTAACGTGGGAAATTACCCAACATTTTCCAAGTAAACTGAAAAAAAAAACTGTCAGTAAAAAGTAAACTGTTTCATTCCCCCTAAAGATCCTCGAGTGACCCATCAGATTTATCTTGTGACCCCTTTGCTTGATCTCAACCCCAGGTTTGGAACCTCTGTTTAAGATTTAAGTGAAAACCTTACCCTAATTTAACCAAAAGGACTCAAAATGAACCAAACTTCACAGTAATAACCCAAAACATAAAGCCAGCCCTTGTGCAGCATATGGCATCAAAGCGTATTTTATCATAGAACATTTACAAACTAGAGTTAATGCCTCGGCATTACACTAATACCTGAAGTAATTTGTGTATTTGCAGACTTAGCGGGGTATTCAGCTGTGTTCCAACATTTCCTTTCCCTGCCTCCACCCTGAGACAGCCTGACGACATAAACTCAAGAGAAAGAAGGGAGAGCGTAAAGGAACATGGGATTTGGGGCGTAATCCTGTTTGTCCTCGGGGTCACAGGCTCTACAGAGTTGGGATTGTCCGCTACAGTCTGGAAGTTTATTGGAGGGACAAACAGCAGTGTAATTGTAATTCCCTCTGGAGAGCAGTCAGTGTCTCCTGCTGAATGCTGGAGAGGAGACAGGTTGCTGCAAGATGATAATTGAAAAGAAAGTGGGTGGTCCTCTTTGGCCCCCGTGGCCCTCTGGGACGGTTATATTGAACCGCCTGCGTGTTTTGGAGGGGGCAGATTACAGAATGTTATATTTGAAGAAACGATTATGTCCTTCTGGGCTTAATTTGACAGACGTAGCTATTGAGTGGTGGATGTCTCTGTTGTCTTTTGCCATTCATGTCGATTTGTGTTTGTGTGTTTGCTGTTGGATCATTGCCCTCCATTAATTATTCTGAGAGCATTGTTTTTTTTTCTTCATACAAGCATGTTTAGGCGTCCTTGAATTTTCCAGAGCTATTTTTTTACTTCTACGATTTCTGACTTCTATTTGTGTTACGTGTTTCCTATATCTACTCCTATTTTTCTCGAAATTCATGATATCTAAATTCATCGGTGAGATTGCGTCTATGAAAGGAAATAAAACAACACACTTCCACACACAACTATAACGCTGCCCTAGCCAACACACACTGATCTTATCCATTGCCTACCTTCATTGAACTGCTCTTCAGCCCTGGCCCTATTACCCAGTAAGCCGCAGACTGGCAGCTGGCCATTACTGTGGCAACGGTGAGCTGGGAGAAAACTGCTTGCTGGTTCAAAAGTAAAGAGGAGTGTTGTAAAGGACAGCGATGTACTATTTTTGAGCAGTGAATGTGTCTTTTTCATATTTATGAATACAAAAACCAGCAATTTCTAACTCATTTTCAACTATGAAATATCCAGAGAAAGGTGATTAAATGTATTTTATGCTCGCTTGATTAGTTTTTGGTTTGTTTTTGAGTAATTTGCCAACAGATTCAAGGCAATTCCAAGGATGGTGTATAATTATATCATGTGTGGTGCTGTCAATGTAACAGACAGACAGAGCATATTCAACAGGCGTCAGTCATTTCAGCGTGTGAGTAAACTCATTGTCCCATACATCTGTTATTTTTCATCTGTGTCCATGTTGTTGTCAGTGAATTATGTTTTATTTTTTTAAATGCCTTGTGATGTGCTGCAACCCATTTTCCCCAAGGGGACAAATAAACGAATACTACTACTACTACTACATTTAGAAAAAAAACATAAGAAAAATCATATTGTCTTTTTTAATTCCAGACATGATAGTTACACCAAAAATATGAATTATGTTAAAAGTATGTCACTATGGTCCCACCTGACATACTGTAGCTTGTCGACTACAGCCAGTAATTATGTTTGCTTAAAACACTGTAGTTCATAATTTAGTTCAATATTTTACAAAATATAAATATAATGTTAACAAATATTTAGTTTGAAACAGTAATGAGGAAGAATTGAAAGGTTACAATATGTGCTAATGTTTAATTTAGGGCTTAAATAAAGGAAGAAAAGAGGATCCAAATGTATTGAGTGTTAATGTCACACACTCCCACACGTCTTGTGTCCTGGAGCCTAAACACAGTGGCACCTCAGTAGGGGCTCCACGGCCGTAATAGATTTTGGAATTGCCTAAACTAATTTTCTTAAAGAAGAGTTTGTGGGACTTAATGAGGCAGAACTAATGGAAGTCCCACAACCATCAGTGCCATGCTGGAAGCACCGTGGCAGGACAGAGCAGCCATTGATTCTTGCTTCAAACCTCTTGAGTTCCTAATCAGCTTCTTTGGTTGTGCGTTTCAGGCCTGACAAACCTATTGTTGGCCTGTGTCACTGGAGGTCAGTAGTTATTAGTGGCAACTGAAAACAGTTTCTCTAACTACTTATGAGCGAATTGAATAACATGCATAGGGGGACTTGGAGGGGGGATTACTGGCAGCGCAGCGAGGCCGGCCTGCGAGGGAGAGAATGTGACATGGTTTTCTAATAAGGGATGCTGCCCCCCCCCCCACACACCACCACTACACACATACACACACACACACACACACTCCTAACATGGTCCTCTATACTTCACCCCCCCCCACCCAAACCCTTACTGGTACAGAGATTTGTGAATAGTCTTCAAAAGGTTGCTTTGCCTCATATTGCTAAAATGGTATTCATAGTGAGCAATGGAATTAGCCAGAGCAAGTCCTGGAAAAGCATATAATTGTGTGTGTGTGTGTGTGTGTGTGTGTGTGTGTGTGTGTGTGTGTGTGTGTGTGTGTGTGTGTGTGTGTGTGTGTGTGTGTGTGTGTGTGTTTGTCTGTGCATTTGAGTGTTAATGTTTTCATCAAACCAAATGCAACAGTGAAAATGTGGTTTCATGTATTTAATTTCATGGAAATCTATTAGAGTGAGAATTGCTTTCAGAGTCCTATGACCTTCTTGAAATGTTTTTCTGTAGGAAGATGATTATTTGCAGGCTATTTTTCCATTTGAAAAAGACTAGAATTAGGGAACTTTCTGCTTCCTGGGTCAAAGACTTGTGCAGTGACTCATTCTTTAGAAACCTAACGAATCCAGCAGGCACAGGTTTGTCATAGAAAATACAAAGATTGTCTCTTCTTGGCAGAATGCAAGGGCAATATACTAATTAAAAATCCCGCTCTGTGTCTCTCAGAACTTGCCAATTCAAATGCATTCATTCTCACAGTGAAATGAAAAGCGGACCTCGCCACTCCTAATCATTTCACATGGGGCATTGGGGACCATGAGAAATAGAGGAGAGAGAAGGTATTGGAATTTGCGAGGGAAACTTTATTGACACTGATTTTAAATGGTGACTACCTAAATATTTTTGCATTTAGGTATACCATTCAAAGCACCATGAAGGATATGAAATCCCTCTGTGGAGTGGAGCCACATTATTTGTTCTATACCTATGTGTGTTTTTAGGGAAAGTCTTACTCATGCACTGTTTTTCACTCAGAAACTAGGTCAGACTCTGCTTTTAGCTTTAGTTCTAATTGCTTTTTTTTGAGGAAATCCAACAACACAAAACAACTTCCTCTTCTATGGGCAAAACTAAAAAGAAAACTGTGCATGATGAGGGTTATATTTTCGGGCCATGTTTCTGTGTAAACTATGCAGCCAATAATGTTAAGCCCTCGCCAATTAGCGCTGTCTCGGTTGCTAGGTCGCCATGGTCAATTGAGGAACACATCAATAGGACTTGAAAAGGTTTCTCTGCGATCAGACCTTCTGACATATTAAGTAGAATAATGGGGAGGAAGGGAGTTTGGGGGGTGCAGAGTATAAAGCAAGGCTTCCTTCTACATTCACATTATTCAGTGCAACCTGCAATTACCTGAGAATAATAGACAAAAAATATATATACATCAGCAGGATCTATTATTCCCTGGTTCATGCTGTATATGAAACATCATTATGGCATTGAGGTGGAACACTCCTTCAATGGAAATATCTCTCTTGTATGTCATTGGCATTGTTATATGTGTTTATTTAATTAAAATGTTTTTTTTTGCACATGTGGGTGATGTTCTGCACATGGAGGTAACACCACACCTTAGAAAAGTTTCCAGACATAAATGATGATGCCAGCACCAATTACAGTGCCAAGCCTGTCTCATATACCCTTACAAAGAGAGGTACCCCCCAATAAACGGAGAGAAGCAACAGGCACAATAGCCAGTGATTACCAAGCATAGCCTATTAGTACGCCATAACTATGGCTATTGAAAAGAGAAAAGAATGGCTTCACCTCCACTTTCATTTCATGTGGCACACTATCAGGAATCTTTGTTGACAGCTCATTCATGCCCTCAATTGAGAGACAAAATCAGGAACACCTTTGCAGTATCAAATTGTATATTGTGGAATGCATTTCTCTTTTTAATGCTCTTATCAAACTCCCTTCTGATGGAGTTGCCGAGCTCAGTACCAAATGTCAGGTGCATATTGGCTCTGATGCTTCCTTCGAGTGTAGGGATGATAGCACATATACATACAGCTGCCAGGTATGTGAAGGGGTTGGAAATGGGGCCTCTCCAAGGTCTCCATTGAGACACACTGATAGCCATCATCATCATCACAGGGTGTCATCAGCAAGGGGATTGAGAAGTAATTTCAAAACGTGTTTAAATGACCACAGGAAATGAAATGTTAGATCCTATTATCAGCCACTGCTTGTGTAAAAAAAAAGAGAGGTTCTGGAGGACAGTAAAGGGGAACCGACAGTGATGCTAAGTGATGACCTTAAACACTTTGGAGTTTGTTTGCACAAATCATTCATCTTCTAAAGAGACTGATCAGAATGAGCATGCAAGTGTGTGTGTGTGTGTGTGTGTGTGTGTGTGTGTGTGTGTGTGTGTGTGTGTGTGTGTGTGTGTGTGTGTGTGTGTGTGTGTGTGTGTGTGTGTGTGTGTGTCCAGTGCATGTGTGTGTGAATAAAAAAGAAACTGTAGCTAATGGGTATTTTCAACATTCGCTGACAGTGCCTTTCAATGCATCATAAAGTAATAATAATATCCCTGTTATAATAAATCTAAATTACACTCAATATATCAACACTTGCATTTGTTGTTTGAACGTGAAGGACATTCTTTGTAAATCTTTAGATTGTTGCAATTATGCTTATAATATATTATGGAATCTTTTTTTATTATTAAAAGGCATGTGTCAAATAACGAAATTAAAGTTTGATACATTTTTGAAAGATTTGACATGTTGCACTAATTTAGTTTACAGTATTATATTCTCATTGTATCCCCAACAGTGTGCTAAATATCTATACTCTTAACTTTCTCATTCAGCTTCACGCTCAAATATGATCTTTAATACAAATTCGAGAAATTTGAATAAAATGTCTAAAATAATATACATTTTACAAATTGTAATTAATAAACACTTTTTCTTTATTCGCATTTGTTTTGTATGGTTGGTGTTGGAATCCATAATTTTTCTAAATGTGTAATTTGACGAGTAAGGCCTGTGCATAACAACAATAATACTAATAATATTAATAATAATACTAATAATTCGAGTGTAATTAACCTTAATGCAAGATCATAATAATTTGAGGCATGCTCTTCATTCTTTTATGTAATATATTCGATTTTCCAATAATTGCTAGTCGTTGTGTGTTTTATGGAGCCTCGCATTCCCGATGAAATTGACCAATTACATTACGGCACAACGAAGGTCTGGGCCTATTAAACTCAGTAAGATTAATGTAATTTCAGGATTTTCATAAAAAAGGAACTATATTATTTATACATTGATGCATTAATTTAAATCACTATTAAACCTGCTTGTGAGTGTTAGTGATTTCAAAAAGGTGATTCCCGGTCTTAGACTCCTGCAGACTTCCTCCATGAAAGGCAGCCCTCCAAAATGTCACCTGAACAATGCTGGCTCCCTCATCGACCTTGCTTTCCTGCTCAATTTGGTCTCAATCACAACATAATGAAAATGCACTCCAAAACAGATCCCTTTTTAAAAAAAAAAATACTTCTTCAGGAATAGCTCTCACACTTCCAGTTATTTATTGTTAACGTTCACTTGGTTTTTGAAACATATACAGCAGCCATCACGCATTTGTTCCTTTTTAACTTACAAAAGAATAGAGAAAACATAAAAGTGGAGGCAATAACGATTATTATACAGTTAAACGCATTCTTGTGTGTTAGCCAAATATACAAGTCCCTACTTTATTTAATAAGTCTAAATGAATACATTAGTTTACAATATTAATATGATAAAATACCAGGTTATCACCGTAAATAAGGAGTGGTGGCTTTAGTGTACTCCAAACCTGATCCCACCTTTCCCCCTCAAACCCCCCTCCCCCCACACACCCCAAGTCCGAACTCAAGTGAAGCAGCATTCCTTTTTGTTTCAACAACATAGACTACGTTTAAAACATCATGAGGAAGGTCCAAAACATGGATTACAAAAGGTCCAGAAACGACATAATTGCTTTCAAGGGCAGCCATTTCTGTAATGTTCAAAAATAGACTCCCCTCTCAGAGATGTCAAGAAAATGTGCCCTGATCAGCTGGTGCGCCTCTGTGCCCTGATGTTTCTCCAACACCAAAGGGCCCCCGTTTTCAGTTCCCACAATATTCATATATGATATATCATATATGAAATATATATATGAATATTGTTTTGCTCGTGGGCTCATCCGCAGGTTCACATAGAAAAAGTGGAAAGTGACAGTATGTATTAAGTCCTACCACGTTCTGCCGTAGAGGAGGTTTGAGCTGACCATGTTACTGGTGTAATCTACAGCAGAATTGTCTATCTGGGCCATGTTGAGCTGGCTGTGCAGTGAAGGGGGGCTGGGCGACATCTCCTCCAGGTCCATAGCGTTCACCTGCTGCTGCTGGCTTTGGTGCTGGCTGAGGCTGCTGGTCGAGGATGCGAGCACAACTCCGGCTCCGTTCTGTTGTTGGTTTTGTTGTTGGCTCTGTTGCACCTGTTGCTGGTTCGGCGTCGGCGTGTTGGAGCCGTTCTGGCACGGTTTACCGTCCTTCACCAGAACTGGCACGGCTACGCGCCTCGGGGACTGCGACTGCTGCTGGCACAGGTTCCCGTCCTGTTGCTGCTGCTGCAGCTGCTGCGTCGCCTTGTCTTTGGCCTGGCGCTTCATCTTGTACCGGTGGTTCTGAAACCAGATCTTCACCTGGGTCGGTGTCAGGTGGATCATGCTGGCCAGGTGCTCCCTTTCAGGCGCCGACAGGTACTTCTGCTGCTTAAACCTCCTCTCCAGCTCGTAGACCTGAGCCTGCGAGAACAGGACGCGCCGTTTCCTCCTGGGCGCTGAGTGGAGAACTGGCATGGATTTGGAAGGGTCCCCCATTCCCGAGAGGCTCCCCATGCCGGACATGTTCATACCTGTGGAATGTCCCATGAATCTAGAAACTTAAAAATATACATACATATACATGCGTTCAATAAACAGAAGAGGAGAACACTGTTTCGCCTGTCTTTATCCATTGTTTTATTACTATAAGCTGGAAAGCATTAGCCTAAAAAACACATTTTATAATAATAATAATAAAAATAATAATAATAATAATACCACTAATAATAATAATAATGATAATAATAATAATAATAATAATAATAATAATAATAATAATAATAATAATACATATAATATTAATAATAATGCTTTTAATTATTTGCTCATGACAAAGATAGAAAAGTCGAGCCAGACTTGAAAGAATTATCTCCTTTTCAGTTTAACCGTTAGAAATAGTCCTTAAAATTGTGTAAATAATTTGCATTTACTTATCGTTAGCTACCCAAACATAGATGAAATATTATTAAAAAGCAAAGCATATTTAGCCTTGTGCGTCTGCCCCTCTTCCTCATATGTCAATGTATTTATATTTATTAATAATGACATTTAAAAAAATAGAAAATTGTGCATAAATGGATCAAATAACTTACTTGTGGAGTATCTTGGATCGGGGTTGGAGCTGTACCACCCTGTTGCTGCTGCACTATTCCGCATGCTTTCCTGGTACGACGGGAGGTCTCCCATGTTGCCAATGCTTCCATTGCAGTATCCCCCCATCGAGCTGTGGGAGAACTGGGAGACGGTGTGCGGCATGTGGTACGTGGTGGCCACGGTGCCGTTATGGCCCATGGAGTGCTGTTGCATGCCGGTTTGAGACACCTGAGGCTGTCGGTAGGCTCCCAGTGGAGAGGTTAGGTTCCCTGCGCCGTCCATGCCACTAAACTTCTTGTAGGACTCCTCGATTGGACTCAAAATATCTGTCACTGAAAAAGGCGTAGTGTGCTTTGGGCTCAACGACATGATTCAGAAAGCAGGTAGATTTTTGTGTTTGAGCAGATCAGCCGTGTTGTTGTATCGGCTCTCTCCTTGGTGGATGTCTACGTAAGAGAGTGCTTGTAGAGCGCCTGAGATCCTATTGATCGCCTTGGAGAAGGAGGCGAGCCCAGGGCGCTCTTAGCCCGGGTTTATTGGAGCCAGGAGCCAGGTTTACGACAAACACAGGGGGCGGAGCAAACTTCCTAAACCAGCAAACAATAGTCATTGACATTTTAGCGAAATAATTCATGAAATAAATACTCTTTGCTTTATATTAACTTATATAAATAAATAAAACATGTTTTTTTTTCACCATCTATTTTTGAATGTATTTTTTCCCCTGACATACAGGTGAGAATTACCCTGCTGCACATCAGCTGATCTGACCACATTATGACATTTTTTTGCGTCAGGAGGGAATTCCACTCTTTCTAGAAACTTTGAGAGCACTTTGAACAGACATAAGGGCCACCGAGTATCATCAAAGAGCCACAATGAAGTTGTATGACCGGCTCATTTATGCTTCTTAAGCATCATTTTGCCCCAGCAGAAAGGGACAAGTCAGAATAAGCTCAACATGCTGAAAGGGAGCTGCAATAGAGATCCAAACCGGTGAGTATATCACCATCTAACTTCCATGATCTGCAGAGGAGTATAATACCCAGGATTTTTAAATATTATCTGTCCAAATTGACAGGTTTCCTGAAACCAATTCCTGCATAATTTATGAAAGATTACAACTCGACCTTTCTTAGAATAAAGAATATTCTTCTTCCGACTTAATGTAATTTATAGACAATATTGTGAGCCTCAAAACCCTCAAGTCTTGTCACTATGTTCTAAGGACACTTTGCAGTCTTGACCTGACATTGTAATCTCTGAGCAAACTGACTGGCGCCAGGGGAAGAATCAGAGGAAGGAGACACACAACAGGGGGGGGGGGGTGTCAAAAGAGAAAAGAGCTACTACAAATTGCAATAATGAACACTAGTTAATGTAGCTTCCCATTAAAGCCTATAACATGTGTCTCCTCTATGGATCTATAACACATTATTGAGCCTATAGCTCATCTTAATTGAGAGGGGGGAGAGCTATAATGCTGCTCATAAACGCTAATAATCTTAATGATATTTGTATGTTTTTCATCAACACCTTGCAGCATGCAGACAGCAGCAGGAGCAGGTGTTGTGCGTTGGGGGGAAATGTGTACCCATCTTGCTTGTATTTGAGGAAGGAAACACTCGTCTCCATGAAGCCACTAATGTAATTTAGCATGGCACGGCAGCAAGTAGCTAGCTACTCTAATTGAGCAATTGAAGACGTGACATGGTCAGCCATCAATTATAGTGAGATATGAAGAACACCAATCTCCGGTTAACTTGAAAGCCTGGTTGTAATAAATCATTGTTCTCATGCATATTTTTACTACCCGAGTTTCTTCTGTTTTTTGTTTGTCCCTCAGATGTCTGGATTCCGCAGCGGATTTAAAGTGAAGTGGTTGGACTTTATTGTTGTTGAGGTAAGGCAAACAATGCGTGCGTATTCCAAAGTCAGCTGGAGTTGACAGAAAGACACCGAAGTAGGAACATTAAATCCTAGAATTAACTGTTTCGGAGAAAACAGGTGCAAATATCTTGATAATAATAATAAAATACTATTTCCAGGAGAGAATACAAATGATAATGATCGCTTTTCTTAAGTTAAGTTAATATTTCATACCTGCAAATATTCCTGCCCTTGTCCAGAATCCTGTGCGCCTTTTCCACTTTTTTAGAAGCAGCAGCATGGTGTCTTTTCATGGCGAAAAGAAAAGGTAGGCCTCGGCCCAGACCTCTAACATTATGTAAATGAGGCAAACCTCTCAACCTTGTGGATTACTGAGTCAGAGAGCAGGACCCTGGTCCACAGACCCTCCACATTAGGATCCCATACAAATCTGGAGCTGGTTGGCTGCATGAAACGCTTATCAGAGTCTACATTATTATATTGGTCAATCTAAGTTAACTTTTATGTTTTACATCCAGTGAATTTAATGTGGCCAAGGCAGAAGGGAGCAAGATAAAAGGACGCGCCAAGGAGCCGTGAAGAAGGCCCAGCAAAGGTTGGTTCATACATCTGACACATTTATAGAGAAAATCGTCTAAATAACCAAACCCCTTTGCTAGATGTTCATGTAAATAGTTGTGTTGCTTTGTGCGTAAAATACAACCGGCGTGTAGAATTCATAATGCAACAAATTTAACATTAATTTAAGCCTACACTGATACTTGCCGCTCCAAGGAGAATAATTGAAATCCTGCTGGCTGTATGATAACAATTATATCTTTTCCCAGAATTACGCACGGGATGCTGTGTTATTTCGCGTATTGCCGTCTTGCTTTCACCTGTAGATACACATTTTAAAATATCTCCTCCCTGACTAATACATTTGGAATCTTTCTCGATTATTTCACTTGGAACAAATTCAACACGCGTTTGATTGCTTCATTGCTGAAATAAGATTTTTTTAAAACAGTGCAACCAATGTGTCATTATTCTGCAGGAAGCAGTTTGCCAAGCAATACCTGCCAGTAGAGACTTAATCATTGTGTGCATTACTGATAAGACGTATCGCTGCACAATCGCCCAATCCAAATAATCCTATAGGGACATTTTTAAACAATTTTCCAATATATGATGTGTAAGTGTTTGACGGACCATTTAAGTGTTGTTAACCAGGACCAAATAACAATCCATTTATGTAGTTTACATCATACAGAGAACCTTTTCCCGACATCCTAACCCCCCTCAGCTCAGCTCAGCGCAGCAGATGGAGCAAAGCGCCTGGTTTCTGAAGTGCTTTTCTCCATCTCGTCGTTGCTGGTTCAATACCCTGAGAGATGTGGAGAGATGGCTGAAGGGCCAGGGTCCTGACCTGCAACCTCAGCCACACACCGGCCGAGCACAAAGTGCAGAAAACATGGGGATGTATATTGTCTATTGTCTTTCTGGACCTAAGTCTGTAACTTAACTTTGTTTCATAATGCAAGTTAAAGAAATACTCCAAAGGGTTTAGGCGTTGTATCGTGCAGCGCAGAGGCGAATTTGCAAGTGAATAATGCAAAAACCATGCCACGTAAAATATTAGATGATAAATGTCACTGCAATCCTATCACAAAAAACAACAACAAAATAAACAGAAACTAAAAACAATTAGGTTTCCTTTTGCCTGCGTAAATTATGCACGACTTTGGCGCATGCTTTTTTCTCTGTCTTTGTTATCGCCTATTGTAGGGTGTCTTGGGTTGAGTTCTAATAACTACAAGAAAAGGACTCTTCTTTTATTTCTAAATTGGAGGAAAAACATACATATATTAAATAAGAAATTATTAAAGATGATGTGGAGTCCTCCACGTCTTGCCGCATAAACAGTTAATGTTTGATAACAGAACACATTCAAATAATTCCTTAAAACTATTTTCTTCATTACAAAAAAGCGATTCAATGGCGATGAAAATGTAAGGCGTTATTTCCATGGTTTTGAAATATTTTTGAGGCATTTTTACGCACGAAATATAATATATACTATTCCGTGAAGCATAAACCCCATTTTGAGCTTTGAATACGGAGACTGAATCTTGCAACAGCACAAATGATTTGTCTTCCTCACTCCAACCCTTACATTTAAACCACATCTCTCCTATGGCCGGCCCAGTGGCTTGCATTGGTATGGAAAAATTCCACACCTGCAAGTCAGCGTAGTGCCATTTAGATCAAATTCATTCTCTCCTCTTAAATGTCCGGGCAGTGTGAGAGTAAAAAGCGGGCAGGTGCATATCTTTCAGCTGCACTACTTGAAATGGTGCGGTTCCTCAGCTAAGTAGGTTAAAGGTCTTCCCAAGTGGAGAAAGTATGTGCCAGGCCTCTTGAAGACCGTATTCTTCTGCAGGAGTTTGCATTCATTCACAATTAATGTCGCTTGATGGACGAAATGATGCTAATAGGGCGCCAAAAAACAGAATATGGGCTTTTATAGGATCCTGACAAAAATCAGCTGGGAGGAAGTGTTAAATAATTCAAAAATGGTTATAGGATTAGAAGTTCTTTACTGTATTCATAATTTGCACTTTATTTCCTTGATTATGTTAAAGCTATGTTATAATAAGACACTGGGAAAGGCATGACTGGCTGTACTGTGCATGTTGCATGTATAGGCAGACATTTCATTTCTTATTAGAAAATACAGTCTAACTGCATTGTGTTATATTTCTGTTAGTGTTGCCTAAAACAATGTCCCATAACCCAAGGCATCTGATTGCCAATGGAAAACACATACAAATGTTGATGATATAATATGAAAATCCATTGTTTCTCTTGTTAAAATAATAATACCACAAAAGAGACCATTTTAAGTAACTTAATAATGCCAGCATGCTAATCCTTGCTGTGAGCTGTGTGTGTAAATTGATCAGCTTTCTCAGTAGTCATGTGTTTATTTTCTAAAGGAATAAAACTACATTTATATTGAGGCCATTGTGTTTATCTAAACAAATGAATTACGTAAAAGGACAGAACACCAGCATTCACATGGTTTGGCCTATTTGAAGCAAAATGACCTGCTTGTTTTTTACTTTTCTATATTTGCATGTTTTTGGCTTATTAGTAATTTGCTTTGGATAAAAGGGTCAGCTAAATTAAATGTAAATAAAGTAGCTAGACATAAGACCCTGTCACTTTTTAAACTAAAAGTCAATATGAGTCTTGGAAAAAATAATGATATAATCAATTTCAAAGAATGTCTGCATCAAATAGATTAATACATAGCTAAATACACACAAACAAATAAATTATATTATCTTCTAACCCTGTCACCTTGATTGAAATTTGAAAAAATCCAACTTTGGGGGTATGAAACGGATTCAGCCCCCTGTCATTTGAAGCACCGAGGGTTCTGTGAGTGCCGCTGTCCTCTGCATTGTTTTGAGTGGCAACATTTGAACATGGCTGCTCTCTTTTGTTACAACAATTTATAAAAAAACACAGTGGATCAATGCAGATTACCAAAGTTCCAAGGGTGCCTGGTTGGTCCACTCCTCTGCTGCATTAATTGTGGCAGCAGTGAGGGCAGGTAAACAAAGCTGTTAGAGAGTCTGTCTGTGATTCAGCCACGGCTCTCTGCTCTGTCACCAGTTAGTCATGTGGCACAATGTCTCTGCCAATGTTTTCTGCTTCTAGTTGCCCTTGGCAGACAATTGTTGTGATAAGTCGAGGCCCTGGTTTGACGACACATACTGAAATCTAGATACAAAAATGTGGTTCACTTCACTGCAGAAAGCACACTTGTGTTCAAGTGCTGGATTTATACATTTTGGTATGCATTGTTGTGCATAATGAAAGCACAGTCACTGCAATGGCATTAAAATAGAGTCTGCAATTGTTTTGCAATTTCTTTTAGCAAACTTTGCATCATACTAAAAGCAATAGAATCATAAAGTTGTATTTGATAAAACATAATTTGCTAAATGGCACTGTGGCTTTTATGACCAAGTCCACATGCTGTGTTTTTTTCTTTTGTGCACTTCTCTTGTCAGGAGTTTAGGGTTTTCTACGGAATTGTATCAGCAGCATACAAAAAAAAAGGAAATAATATTATTCATAGTAATCAAATGTGGTTTTACACCTGATATACATTCAAGCACAATGAAAAACCTGAAACGTTGACTTTGATTGAATGTATTATGTCAACAAATTTCACATAACTGTATTAGGTTAGTTGAAAGCAATAATATGAAGTTGAACCAAATGTTTTTTATTTCAACTTGATATCATTGCTTTCAACTAAACCAAGCAAATTATGTGAATTCTGTTGACATAATACATTTAATTAAAGTCAACTTTTCAGTTTGTTCAGTGTACTGTAGCTATAATCTGTATCAAGTGTTTCATGGTGTCCGACTGTCCGTTTATGCCAATGATTGATTTATCCGGCTTGTTTTCGTGTTATAGTCGAGAGATGCATCTTCTAATCAAAAGTTTGGAAGCTCTTTGAGTGCTGCATGTGGAGACGGAACTTTTTAAAAGGCTTCACAACTCAACAATGGAAATGAACAGAAGCTGCATATCAAAGCTTTTTTTACCTGTCTGTTTATCCCCACTTTGGGATGCTTTTATCCCGAAGGCCACCTGATAGCCTACAATTATTTAGATGAATTCCCATAAACACATCACAAAACTACTTCAAATTCTGAATGTATTGATCCTGGCAGACACAAGTACACACCACGTGCCGCAATTTAGAAAATGAAGTCAAACCCTGTTTTTACTGCACTGTGAAAAAAGATTCAAATTTTCATTTCCAGTAGTTTTCTTTTGAAGAAAATGGACAATGCCTAAATAAACTGCTCCAGGCTGAAATGGAGTGCCAGGTACAATATAGTATGAGCAGATATATAAAAAGTACATGAATGCAACATAAAGTATTTGTAAATTAGTTTAAGATGAAATCACTCATTTGTTCAAATCACTCTTGTTCTTTTTTTATTGAAGTACTGTGTGCCTACTAAAACAAACATTTATCACATCATTTATAATTTCATTATTAAAAAAACCCAAAATGTATTATATTGATAACTGTCTTTGCTACCTAATTTCAAGTTAATTTTCTCTTTATCTTATTGAATTGTTATTTCATATTAGCATTAATCAAAAGAATGATGAATCCATAAGAACAGTAATAAACAACGTACATTAATTCATTCAAAGAATGCTGTTTTTGTTTTTTCTTAGCATGTTGTAGAGAAAATATTGCTGTTTTCACGCTATATTTCTTTCCGATGTATTTTTTCATTTTTATTTAATTCATCATTTACTCCTTTTTGTCTTTGATACCATTTTCAAAAATCAACCAGACAAACAAAAAAACAACAACTGCTACACAAATAACAGAAAACAATCCTTATATATGGATTATTTGTCTAACAGTGTGTCTTAAATATGTACGTATATATTGAATCACTTATTAAATCCCTAGAAACATATGTTACTACAGTATAGATGAAGGACCTTTTGGACATTTGATTTCCCCATTTTGACAAGCAGAATAAAATAAAACAAACCCTCTTTCAGCTAAAATAATTAGCTCATTTGGCTTATTTATAGTAAATGAAGTTAGTTAAAGGTTCACTGGATGGCCTGTAGTTATTCTCAAAGAGACATATCATAATGAAAACCATCTTCCCTGTGCGTGCCAAATAAAAAATGCATAATGTCATAGTGAAGGCAGTAATACATCAAATGTTTCAAATGTCAAAGTCAAAGTATAGAGCTGATATGTTTCCTATTCATATTGCGATGGCTTCTCTAATCATAACATCCACACTTACCATATATGAAATACCGTACATCGCATAACTTGTGAGCATTCAGATTTCTTTTCATATTTCTTTAGTGACCATCAGAAGAACTACAGCAGGAAGGAGAGGTGAGTCAAAGAAGAAGAAGAAGACATATTTTGTTAATTTAAAATAACGGCTATTAGAGTGAAAAGCATGACAATAAGCACACAGCCCTGAGATACAGCACCAAACCAAAAGGAGTGTACAGTCTGAATTTAAATACATGGTTTTAAACTAAACAATACATTACTGTTGCTTAAATGCCTTTAAAATACAAATATCAACCATTGTGAGTGATAAACGTTTTGAGGTATTGAATGATTTCCTAAATGTATGAAATATTGTGTATCTTTATCTTTTTTATTTATAGAAGTCGAAAAAGAAAACAAATGTATATTGCATACAGTAACAAGTATAATTGAAATCGATGCATAAGGTGGAAAGGTGGAACATGTCTGTAAGGTAACATTATAAGATACTTAGATAATGTATTGTCTTGTTCCTAAGTCCCTAAACACAACATTATATTCTCATAGCACATGGTTTAAAGATTCAATATATAGCATTTTAAATACAATAAATCTTTAAGGAGCGTAATATCAAAGTATCAACATCCTCAACATCCTCACTTAACATCCCAATACTGCCGCCTTCATGATAATCAAGTATTATTTTAGATTTTGGGTCTGTTTTTTTATGTGTCTATGAGATGATAAATAACAATAACGTATAAGAATGATCTTACAGTCTGCAATCTGATATCTAATATCACTTTGTACAACTACAATTTACTCCAAGTATTCAAATCCTATTCAACAAAAGGAAAAATCTATCATTTGCGGCTTTATTATTTAAGCTCTAAAGCTGGAAACACACGGCTGTGTTGAAGAATAATATATTCACATATTTTAGTTTTTACAAATATATTTATGATGACAAATTTGAATTAGAAGGATGTTACCAGATGACTTTCAGGCAACTTAATTTCCCACAATTCCCCTGTTTTTCTTGAGACCCAGGATTCTTGGTATATGTATTTGAAATCCAATCCATCCATCCAATGACACACTATGTTTGTTCTTTTGTTTGTCCTTTTTTTTAACTTAACACTTGATCCTACAATGATCTTATCCACAGAGTGACATGTTTTATTATTTTTCTCCAGTGTTTAAACCTCTTTGTGTCCTGCTGCTGTACAGTAATAACAAGTCTTCCCGGGGCTAATGGCTCTCCTGTTTGTTGGTTTTGTCTCGTCGTGTTTCAGTGCTTCTTTTCTCTCTGGAAGGATGTCAGCTCTCTGTGCCTCGCCGTCTCTGAGGACGCTTGATGTCATCTTGTCTACCTGATCATTACACTACCTGGTCTCCTCCACAATGCTGCCCTCTCGCTGCTCTGCCACTTGAAATGCTTGGCTGGCCTCTTCTCTGAAACCATCATGAAAATTGTGCGCTAAAACGCTGCACACTGTTCCTCCTCTCTCCTCCCTCCAGCCATGTGTGCAGGAGCCAGAAAGAGATTCCTCCACTCGGACGACTGCTGCTCAGTCAAAGGGAAAACATAAAAAAATGTCCTTCAGCCGCCTGACACCTCTCACCTCTCACTGCTTTCATTTGATGTATTGATGTGTGCGGTGTGTGGTTTCTTACAGCAATATTCAAGTGCATTTACTGGACACATACCAAGTAGAAATAGTTCCTTTTGTAGATGTCATGACATATTAAACAAGTCCTACTTGTAAAACAGCACAGGTGACAAATAATAAAATAAATGATGGCTGCTTCAGTTTCAGGGTCCTGGTATTGTTATAGTAGTCATGACCACTGGTAACATTGTCAGTAACAGCAGGGCTTTTCCTCCTGTGAAATATGCATTGAAGAGTGTGGTGTATGCAGTACTTGAAGGCATTAGTCACTGCTAAACTGCACCAAGAACAGTGCTAATACTCTCTGTTGTGTTATACAGAGAGTCAACATATTCCATCAATCACCATTCATGAAAATAATGATTTACTCTCGAACTTTACCAAATACACCGCTCATCATAATAATAATGTCTCTTTCATGTAAAACAGTGTGTAGCTCCAAATAATGCAAGAAAAGACAAGTCTGATTTGTTCTGCACATTGAAGTATAGGTTTATGTAAGCTTCAGATACACTTTTTCAAACAAAAGGAGAATGGTGGATTTTCTCCCCCATCACTTCCATTGAAAGCGTAATAACACTGTATTAGTAAATGGTCAGTATAGGAGGAGTGATCACAGACCTAAACCGGGTTAAATGTTCATGTGACTATTATTTTTAGACAGGCTACAAAATTGTGAAACTATCCTTTAATATGAATTAGTTACTATGTAGAAATGTTTACAGTATACACTTTTTTATTGTACATTGTAGCAGTCATTCAGTAAGGTAATACTTCACTATATTGTCAGTAAACCTGGCACAGGTACATTTTTAATAAATATTTAATTATTTTACATGATATACCTGATCACATGTATCAGTTTCTAGTGTTTAAATGATTTGCTATTTGAGTTAGGTCTACATGTGCCTCCTTATTCTACCAGACTCCTGTTACTGACAACATGGCAGCATATTCATAGTACAGTATAACATTTTAAGGGAAACACTAAAGAGCATCATGTAAAAACAACAATTATTTACATTTTGTATTAATTTATGTAACGTTGTGTGATTATGGCTGCAGCGTTTAGCAATGCTAGGGCTCCCATCGGCACAGTGGAGATGAAACACACACACACACACACACACACACACACACACACACACACACACACACACACACACACACACACAGGGAAGAGCACAGTGCTGCTGGACATTAAGCAGCTGAGGGTGAATGTGTGTTTTGCTTAAGAGCACCTCAGTGGCTCTGCAGAGGCAGGGGACCCCTCCAATAATCAGCGTTTCTTTTCCAGGTGCTCCCAGCTCATCCACGGGCTTTCAACTGCTCGTGTGCTTCAGTTACAGATGACTAACCCAATGCAATTGCATACTATAAGACAAAAAAGTCCCTACATAACTGTTTCAGTGTAAAACTCCCAACAGAATGTACAGTAGGTCACCAACTGACACTGTGTATCTGTGTTTCCATCTTACTCACATGCTCTGTTTACTGATTTCAATCATTCAACTTGGGCATGAGTTGTTTCTTGTGCAACTTCAAAAAATGAAATATCTCAGTTATAATAATAACAGTCAGCATAATGTGGGATGGAAGACACACTCACAAAACCCACCATTTACTTACTGGGGTGTACGGCTGGGAAGTGGGAGAAAATCACTATTACTAAACTGTGATTTTGATGTATTTGTACTTTACCTGAATATCTTTTCTTAATGCTTTGCTTCCACTCCACTACATGTTGAAAGCACATATATTACTTACTTTTCTTTACATCCATTTAATAAAGTTAGTTTTTTTGCTTATTGATATAGATTATTGATGTAGAAATATAAATCATCAACTATGACATTATAAATTAAATAGACACAACTTACACTTATGTGCTGATCATTATAATAGAATTTCCAGATAGTAATATATATTCATCTGTAATGGAGAATTCTGCATAATGACTTATTTTCCTTTTGGTGCTTAAAGTGTATTTAGAAAAAAAAAAAAGGTATATTACTTGTAACGGATTTAAACTGTAATGCTAAGTAGTATCTGAATACTTCTTCCACCACTGGGTACAGTTAGTAAAACTCCAATATATAAGTACCTCATATACTTTATATAGTATATACAAATGTTTAGATTTGTTTGAGTATGTGTGATAATTGTAATTGTAATTGTTCCTTTTCATACAGCTGAGTGGTCATGTGTCATCATGTGTCCTGCATGCTACATCCTATTCTGTTAAATTACTATTCTAATCTGCTGTAAGTTTAACATAGTGGAATGACGTGTGCAGTATTTGCCTCAAAAACAAAGGAGTAAGTACAGAAATGTGTAATAAAAACTTAAATACTGTTTATTGTACAATATATATTTATATAAACACACATAGAAATTATTGTTGCATTGATTTGTATTAATAAAGTTGTACTACGCTGTGATTTCAACATAATGGCTATTAATGTAACTGTAAATTGAACAATTATAAAAGGATTGTAATGCTGAACATTTTTTATTGAACAAGTCAAGTCTTGTACATTTTAAAACAACAGCTTAAGTGCTGTACAGATTTCTACATGACAATAAATACATTGTAAAAATACAAAAAAGTACAATACACATAAATACATGAATACATTATTTATATTTATGCGAGCAAAGACTCAAAGTAAAAATATGCTCTAACAAATAATATCCAAAAATGCCGACAGCAGTGGAAGACCTGGCAGTTCTGAATAAACTGCATAATATGAGCAACAATGGAAAATGCTTGCCATTGGATTTTAACTGGGGCAATGGACAGAGAATGTAAAGGGGCCCTGAGGTCAAGTGGGGCCCTGCAGCAGAGTGGGGGTTGTGTGCCTTGCTCAGGTGTACTTTGGCAATGGCAGCCATGATTCTGAATGACCCGAATGACATGGAGGTACAGGCATCAGTGGGTGTTTTGTTGGGATTGTGATCAGTGAAAGGACAGAGAGGTGAGGGGAAGATATGTGTGGCACTGAAAAGCCTTTGTGTGAAGACAGAGGATTGTATCTGTGTCTTTAGAAGACAAATAATTAGAAGGTTATTGCTTCCTCTTCACGCGAGGAACATGAAGACTGAATGTGGTACAATAAAGTCAGACAGTGCATCACTCGGCCACGTTCATATACTGCACCGATTCAGCAAAGCAAGTCCACAAAGAGACACAGAGAGGAGAATTTATGTTCCATTAAGTGAAGTTAGCACATTATAAATTCACCACAATCACAAGTGCACAAACACATGATGGGCCACAACTTGCTACACATATTTTTTTTTACATCCTCTTTAAACAGGAAGTTAATTAGGCAACTTGAATTAGTAAAACGCGCCGCTGCCACATTGTTGCTCTTTGATCATCACGCCTGTGATTGAAGCATGTCTGAAACAGATGATGGCGGGGTTGTTCTGAGGCTCAAAGCCCCAGGATCCATTTGCAGTGCTGGCATCTCAAGCACCTCATGTTCATCTTCTGAAGAAGGTGAGACAATCCATTAAGTGAAAGGCATAAACACTCAACTCTGGGAACCTGATAGTTGGCGCTGTCCCCCATCCAGCCCATCTGACTGCAGCGGACTGTGGGTTTTATACAAGACAATTCAAGTCCTGAGATGGAACATTGAGAAAGAGAAGACAAAGGGAAATAAGACCATATGGCAAATTGCATAACACAGCAGCACAACTTCTAATAGAAGTGCTCACAGGTGCAAGGCACACGAGTGGGCTCTAAAGGTGAATCATCATGCACTGTGGGTGTCATTTTAACATCAAGAAATAACAAAGTTTAAATTAACTATAATATTTACATCATCATAAAATTACGTTTCAGCATATGATAACTTTGCCAAATGTATTTTGGTTAGTTTTTGTACATAATAAATATATAATAACAATGCATGAAAAATATGAATATCTCTGATAATGTAGCCTACACACATAGGGAGGGAAAACAGGTGTTTATTATTATATATGTAATTAGAGTGATGCATTTGAGAGAAAATATCAAACCATGTCTAATATACCACAAATTGAACAAAAGCAGTAGAAGGAACATGTTTCCCGAAAAATGCAAAATGTATGCACTGGATAATAAACATTAACTCGCTGTTGTTTGTTTACTATATAAACTCTTTTTACACCTAAAAGGGTCTGTACAAATGTTGTTATTTTATTCTCTGAAAGTCACCTTGTGTAAAATTAAATGATTGGTTTTACCATCACTGTCAGCCTGCTTTTTCACTATGAGCCACCATAAGAGTTTGTGAGAAAAATAATGAAAACTGTGCAACCTCAAATTAAAGGAACTTTTTATAGTTTCTTTCAGGAAGATGTTAACATCCCTTTATATTTACAGTATATGACATAATGAGAAACACTCATTGTAGCTTAACTGTTATTTTTTTTAAATAAATATGTGTTCAAAGAGACACACTGTGACTTTTCAAATGTAAAAAAGGAAAAGGGCAAATCATTTATTTTAATTTTCGGTCAATAAACTAATAATTGCTCTCTATATTTATCCAACATGTTCCTCATTCATGAAAATAGCTTCAAACGTTATACATTAATGATTTTATTTTATTTTGTTACACCCGGTAATGCACTAGAGTTTGCACGCGAGTGAGAGCAGAACTCTGAATGAAGCAGTCCTGCTTGAGACACATTTAGTTGTTAATGATTCTCAACAAGCTCTTTTTTTACACTGCTTTGTCATTGACTCTTACAGTGATAGATGGAGTAATCACCTTTCAAATAAATATCAACTGGTATCCTATTCATAAACACAGTATATACGTTTCAAATGTTAAGTAGTACCATTCTTTACAATATAAACCCACAAAATGACCAAAAATACCAAGCCAGTGTGATTTGCTGTAGTCTTTTATTTCATTCACCATGATGTTTTTACATGGCAGCAGTGGTGGAATAGTAGCAGACAGGTGGAGAAAGGTACCTGGGAAGAAGAAGAAAAAGCGCTGCTCTGCCTGAGCACTCCAGCAGATCAGATCATGGCAGAGTCTGTGTGTACTCTGCAGACTCTGCTGTTTTCCTAATCTCAACATTCAGCAAAGTCAAGAACCTTGACGCTCACTGCTTTTTCACAAAGATGCCTCTACACTGGCTGCTGCTCATCTGCAGCACTTTAAACTCAGACCTACTGCCAGCACAATTTAAGAACTGCACTATCAGCGTCTCCCGCAGCAAAACACTGATGCAGGTTTTTTCCTGTCCAAAGAAAATGTTCATTTCCATGTGAGGCACTTTTAAGATCTTGATAATTAAAATAAGCATTTCAGTGTTTAAGAAAAAACATGCCTTAGATTCCCATTAGTCTGATTCAGAACATGAAATAACAAGTCTTCTACAAATCTACTTACATATGAAGTGATTGAAAATGACCTTACATGAAGGCAAGGACACTCAAGCGAGTGGGTTCTGCGTTTCCTCTGAGCTGTGTATGAAATACATCTGAAAGAACAACATTGAGCACGGCTGATGAGAAAAAGGAGCTAAAAGCAGGTGTCATGACACCTCAGAGAAAGCAGCAGGGGAGCAAAGTGTAAAAGCAATTAAACAATATTGTCAGAGTGTTTATTCGCTGGTGACATAAATGCAAATGATTTAAATGATACATATAATACACGTGTGGAATATGAGGAATATGGTACTGCATAGCACAATCGTTTTATGATCCGTAAATACTTCCTTTTACAATTGCACATGCTACTTTTTATTTCCCATATGTTTAAATTATACTACCAAATGAACATCATTATGTTATATATTGGATCCAGAGAGACAAGGGTACTTGTAATCAGATAGATAGGTTAATTATTCCATATATTAAGTATATTATATAAGCTATCTACAAATTGATGCTGATTATTTAACTCATACAGACTGTTGCAGGCGTATACTGATTTCTGTATCACCTATACAAATATGGCTATTCTGTTAGTTAAAATTGGATACCATTAGAAAAAGAATCTCATTTTATTCATGTTATAAATGAACAAAACATGACAAATGTTGGAGTTGCTCGAAGATGTTGCAGTCTTTCTCTCTTTCTTCAGGCTTTGCCATCACTCTGCAGCTCTTCTGTTTCTCTCTGCTGCTTCCTCCTCTCTCTGGTGCGTGTGAGTCAGCCTCAGCTCCCCGGGTTCTTCTCCTGCAGACGAGGAGGCTGATCTGAGATCTGCAGACGCTCGGTCCCACTGAGGAAAGTTGTGGGTTCGCTCTCAGACCACCATGCACCCTGATAACCCCTTGTATTTTGGACATATTTTAATGAGATTTCGAGATGACCATTAAACTGGAGAAATCCTAGTGCCTGAATATAGTTGATGCTGTACTGTGCAGATTTGATGCAAAATGTTGTTTCTCTCGGTGTATTTTGCAATCAAATATGTCAACTACACTACGTGGACTTCTAAACAAGTTATATTTGCCATTATTTTCCCTTGTCGTTTGTCTGTGTTCATTATATATTCCCCTTTTTAAACCAATGTTATACTGATTAAAGTATAACATTGCTAGACCATTTAGAAGTTTAGGGTTACTTTAGTTTTTAGGTCATTTGGTAAGTTTGAAGTTTTTCTTTAGCTTGTAAAGGATTATGTATAATACATCAATTCTCTATAATTATACATTTGCTTAATATAAATCATTTTTTTAATCATCCAGGCCCCTGTTCTTAAGGATACCTTATCAGGGTATCCTATTTCACATATTTCCATTATGTCTTATGATTGTACATGTACTTTTAATTGTTTGTGTATTGAATAATATTAAAATGATCAAAACTCTTGCACATTAAATAGCAGTCTTTCCTCTTGTCTCACTCCTTTACATCATGCCAGCATCCCCCCACCCCCTGCTGCTGCCTCTCTTTCTAACCCAATGAGGCCCCCTACAGGTGCAGGCTCACTGATGCTGAACTGAGCAGGTGCACAAACATGCTAGCCTTTTATCTTGTCATTTGACCCATTTTTGCTTTGACTGATTTCTATCTGCACGAAGAGATGATGGAGTTTTGGTAAGTAAGTCTAAACTTGACAAGTGAGCTGATTCTTTGTATCAAATATATACATAAAAGGTTATTTTTTGAAGAAAGCCATCAGACTCCACTGCCCTTTTTTTGTTAGATTCCTGCCTTTGACAACATAAATAACAGTGATAAGGATGCAGTTGTTTTCTTATTGCTGAGTATACGTGACAGAAAGTCTTCTTTGTTGTGAAGGACACTGATGGAGCTGAGACTTTCAGTGGGAAACCTCACTTCAGCTCCATTGTTCACTTTCACTCAAGTGAATTAATGTGCACCATATTTGTTCCCCCTATCCTATTGCGCCACGCCGTGGAAACACCCGGCAGCCTCTTTCTCTCCCTGTCTTTCTGTCTGTCTCTCTTTGTAAAAAGCCAAACTGTGCTAATTGCCTGTGGACTGTTTACATTGCGTCTACTTGGTTTTTCGAGAGCGATATGATTATGCTCTTAAGATCCATAACAATGTCATAAACTGCAATCATGCACTTATAAAAAAACAGTCAAGTTTGCTGAGATGTTAGTTAATTTGAAAAAACAAGAAAGAAACGTTATTTTTTTGTGATTTCTGCTCTAATTTGGAGTGCTGGAATGAGATGAAGTTAGACGTGTGTAGGTGAACGCTGCGTGACGCCAACCACGGACCTCTGCTTCCATCTTGTGGCAGCACAGTGAAACACTTCCTCCCATCACACACCCCCTCCCTCCATCACCCCCTCTCTCTTTAATATCGGCACTGTGGCGAATCTAATCTGGATCTCCTTTAAGGCAATAAAACCCAGATAGCTTCCTTTAAATGAAAAGCACCGCTTATTACCAGCTTTGAAATCCTCGTTTATTTGGCGATGTGCATGATAGAAAAATGATTCATGTCGAGGTTCAAATGGGCAGGATGACGAAGATCCATGGTGTCCCAAGTGCATATTTCCTCAAGTATTGTATTCCACGGTATATAATAGTGTTATCCACGCAGGTTGAACTATGCTGCACGCCACAAGATGCTTGTTTTAATGTCGCCTGCTTTATCCCTTCAAGCAGCCAAAAGCAATTCCCGATAAATGTGACCCAGTTGCTGAGCCGGTTGGAGGGGCGGTGTAATTTTCTGGCGCGTTAATGACAAAACACGGCTGCAAAGCGAAGACTTTTCACCGTAAAAGTTGATCATAAAGGCTTTTACGCGGATGATGTTTTTTTATTTTGCTTCGGTTATGGGACAAACACAACAGAGCAGTGGACGCGCAAATCAGTTGTTTGGGTTGACCTAAAAATGAGTTTAAATCCACAATAAATATGGGAACAGGCTCGCAATTTTTTTTTGATTTAGGGGGGCTGCTTAAGAACTTTTATAGTAAAATATAAATAATATTAATGCACAATAAAATGTGGTATTAAGAAATACCAGAACCATTTATAAGGTTATTTCTGGTCTTCCAAATGGCAGTACATATTGGCGTAGTCCAATAAACACCTGCCAACATTGCTTATTTTTGTTCCCATGGAATAAACATCTGCATCGCCCACATATCCTCGGATTCAGAATATAAATAGAAAGCAAATGGCAGATTTAATATTTAGCTCAATCAATGTTACTACACTATATACATGTCTCCCAGCATGAAAGGTGCCTTTGTGTAGGCCTAATTTAGAGTACAATTCAGGGCATCTTTAAATGGAGCAGAATGGTCAGTTTTATACCTGATGCGTAAATCCATAAATGACGGCAAATTGTGTCAAATATGTGTCCACGTGTCTATGTTAGAAGCAGGCCTACGCATTGCAGCACCACTCAAAGTAAATAAGGAAGAACCGAGTTTAAAAATAGTTTTTGTGACTTTTTAGGACAGACAATAATCAGCCTTTCACTGGAGGACGGGGGAAAGGGGAAAGAGAAATGAGAAGGCTGTTGTTGGCATAGCTCTATCAAGGAAGAAGGACTCCCTGTTATCTGTGAATGGGGCTTCTTCTCTTTTTTTTGACCAGAATAGATATAGCACGAATTTTTAATTCGTTTTCTTTGAGAGACAACAATGCTTTATTTGAAAGCTTGATACAATTTGGGGCTTGTGAGAGATCCCTTTCTCCTTGTCCGAGCCCAGCTGCCCATATGGGATACAACGTGTGCAGCAAAGATCACAATGGCACCAAGTGACAGGCAGGACAAAAAGCCCAAGGATACATCTCCCTGACTCTGAACAGCACCAAGAAACTCAGTCAGTCTCTCTATCTGCACTGTCTGCAGCCCACTCCTCCTGCTACTCGTTAACATGCACGCCTCTAACATCCAGCAACCAGGCCTGGCCTTTTGTCTCTGTGTTGTGTCGTGTACTGTATTATGCAATGATGGAGTCACAAAACTGCTTCATTACAGGAGCGAAAAATGAGGACAGAGAGCCACACATAGGTTTTGATTTGTGTCCTACTGATAAGGTTCACAAATATTAGTTTTAACATTTACTCCCATTTATTATTTTATTTAAACATAAATCTAGAGTCTGCTCAAATCAAATCACAGCAAATCATCGCCTTTTGCAATTCAGTTGATATCATATTACGCTCCATAATACATTCAGTATAAGCGTTGATCAGCTCTATAACCAATGCGTATTTCTTGTTTATCCACAAATACATCAAAAAACCCAAACAACAGGCATAGTGTTGATGTATTTGACCTACAAGCTCAACCAGTGGTAGAACACAAAACCTTTTCTGTCCGGGACAAATTGAGTCTGTGTCGCCCACAAAAGCAGTAGCCCCTTGAGACTCAATTCTGTAAATAATTAGCAAATCTGCCCAATTTGGCTGTTTGTTCAGTGATGATAGGGGCGACTCTAACATCTGTTGTGGGATTTTTTGTCCCGGGACAAACACGATGCATGGATTTTTCTACTAGGTTATCATATTTACCCAAGATATTGACTGGAGTCTGATAATCCGCAGTGCGCTGCTACGGATCACTGGGGAGCCATTTGTGCTTTTCTTTTTTGTTCCACCTTAAACAAGATCATGACTAATAGAGCAGTGGAGAGTTTAATGCGCAATATCGATGGTAACACGTTATATGATTGTGTAAAAAATTACTTTATTAGGCGGTTAAAGCTCCTCTAAACCGTGCGTATTTTAGTTGACCGTTGTTGGCCGTGGTTAAACAAAGAAGACTGGTGACTGATTGATTATTCCTGCTTTATTTGCAGTTTAGCGCAAGATAACAATACATGTATTGCATTAAACGATTTCCCCCCCACAGTCTACCACTTTACACCCAAGGCCGGGAGTAGTTGGGGATGCTGACAAAAAGGAGAGCTTTTTCACTCAAAGGCTTCTTGTGTGGAGAAGCCCTCTTATATTAAGTGAGTGGATTTTAGTCCCGTTTCACAAGTGACTTTAGCCTCTTTATTAGTGAGGTGTTCGGATTGGGGAAAAATATTCTCCGGATTAAATTCTCTTAGAAGGAACGGAGTGAAGTGCGCTGGAGATTTATTCCCAGAGTCAAGCTCCATTCTGTGGCACAATAGCGTTTAGCTCCTCGCCCTTCATTGTGATTGCTAGCGATGTTTTTTCAGAGATGATCAAATCAAATATAGGACACTTGTATAAAGCAAAACCTCTTTTCAGACACACAGCATTTTATTTTAAAATCCTCGTAAAAAATGTGGGATATTTAGCCAACACCGCGCAGCTGTTATTTACATAATGTGATCTGACACGGCAGTCATAACGTTTTTGCCAAAACTCACTCCCTCGTTTTTTTTTCAAAATGTGTAAATATATAGAGGCTGATCTTCAGCTTTATGCTCCCGAAAGCTCTAGGTTGCAAACATATGCCACAAGATATTTACAGTAAATAAAACAAAAGGAAAAAATAGCTGCAAAGTTGCCAGTGTTTATTCATGGCCATAAATATTTTTTTCGGTTCATAAAAGAAGCAAGAAATTAAAATTTCTATAATTATAAAGTGGTTCGTACGTGCTGATAATAACACGAAGGGACAAAAGAAAATAAAAAGAGGAAAACATCTCTACAACCAACACACAACATACTTTACAAAATAATTTCACAATAAGAGCATTGACATTCTTAATAAAATCTATAAGGGAGAGGTTCGGACCCAGTTCTCTTAACGAAAACACGTAAACACGGCGCACACATGAGCCCCGAATAAAAATGGTAGTATATATATGAGTCAAGCTGCAAAAATGAAAAGTCTTTTGTTTTTTGTGTTTTATTTTTTTTTCTTTGCTTTGTGGTGAAACTCCCTATCGTGCCTCCAAGCCAAGTCTCTATAATTTCTCTCACCAAGTCCACTGTTGCGTTTGCACCAAGTGATGTGCTGGGAACTGCGCCGCAGCGCTGTACTGCGCGTTATACTGCATGTGTTGGAGTGACTGGGCACTATAAGCCGAGAAGGGGATCCCGGCCTGAAAAGTGGCCGCCAAGTCCTGAGCTTTAAGAGTGTGACAAGGCTTTCCATCCCTGACTAAGACGGGCACGGCCACCCGCCTGGGAGAAGGGAGATGGGTCACTTCCATACCTTTCTCGGCCCGGGCTCTCTTCATCTTATACCGATGGTTCTGGAACCAGATCTTCACCTGGGTCGGGGTGAGGCGGATGAGGCTGGCCAGGTGTTCCCTCTCCGGGGCGGACAGGTACCTCTGCTGCCGGAAGCGGCGCTCCAGCTCGTAGGTTTGCGCCTTGGAAAACAACACCCTCCTTTTCCGCTTCTTGCCGGAGTCGCTGCCGCCGCTGCTGGAAGTTTCCTTGTCGTTGTCCGGCGATTCGTCGTCCGCGGACGGCTCCGGGGACTTGGCCGAGTCCTGAGAGCTGGCGGAGAGACCGTGCACTGCGGCAAGAAACGGGAGAAACACTGTCAAAATGTTATGATGCAAAGTTCCCAGGGACATTCATCATAAGCACAATCCATAAAATCCCCAATCAAAAACTTTGGATGCATTAATTAAGACTGCTGCTGCGTAAAAACAAAAATAACCTGTTAATGAACTATCAAAACAGCCTTACACACATTTGTAAACTACAGAGAGGGCTTGATTATTAAACTTGAGGCATTTTGGTGCATTTTAAATCTATGGAAGAGAAACAAATATTCTCAAGCCCAAATCTCCACAAGCAGAGCGAGTCAGTGAAGCATTAAAAGGTGCATTGTCTGCCTGTAAATCCCCACAGAATGCAGTCTTATATTTCACACCGTGCTTAAACTCTGAATAACTTAAAGCACCCTTGTTTTTGTTTTTTATCCACGGTGATTTATCGATCAAAATCTTAGGATGCAAAGTGCGTTCTGCCTAAACACTGCATGCATTTGTTGAGCTGTAAACGCCTCAAGACGAGCGCAGCAGTGCTCGGTGCATAAAGATGAATGCTGCAAGCCACCCAAGGGCATCTTTAGGGTGGAATAGGAGGCTGCATGCCATCAATTATGGCTTAATTTAACCGCATAGCATGGACATATATGACATAAATCATTATCAACAAGATCAGGAAGGATTCTTTGACTCTACTTACATGAATATTGAATACTGTCCGTAGTAGCAAGCCATCGTGTGTAAGGATTCTCACTACTGTCATAAAAGGGGTTCTTTAAAGGCAGATTTTGAACGTTTTCTAGAGGACTTTGCACCAAAACTCCAGTGGTTTTTGTCGTAGACGTGGTCTCCGATCCCTCCGTGTCATCCTCCGGTCCGGTGATAGATCCTTCTTCGTCATTTGTGTCAGGAAGGTCCAAAATGTCCTTTACAGAAAAGCCCGTCTTTGTGTTGGTCAACGACATATTCTGGTGGGGGGGAAATATGCAGGGGAAAGTTGCTGCACCAGCTTTTCGGACAATCCGCTGTTTTGAAAGAAGAAAAAAACACACAAGCAGAGGCGATGTTTCAGGAGAAATTGGACGAGTAAGAGTCGCTCTACGCTGAAGTACAGTGAAAGCAGCCACTGTGGATAACCATTGCCTGAGCAGGGAGCAGAGGATTCAGTGTCTGTAAGTCCAGGAAGAATGCCAAAGTG
>NW_011353619.1:50240-57740 GCF_000735185.1 Notothenia coriiceps | reverse complement strand
TCAGACAGTGGCCAGTGGGCATGCTGTTGTTTTTTGCAGAACGGGACGAATTCACGGGAGTAACACCGGAACTTATTTACAGTACACATATATGGTCAGGATAACTCAAGGCTCAAATGTTGTCGAAAATACAAAATAAATGTATTGTAAAATGAAATAGTGGATTTGGAGAGTTTCTCATTTTTGTATAGAGGATGAACATTGAAACAATATTATAATAACCATAATAATAACCCTTATTATTATAATAATAATCATTATTAATATTATTTCAGTCCATAGGTTTTCAGTTCTTTTTTTTACTTTCACAATTTTTACTAATAATTATGTCGAAGTTAATGAAAAACGAACTTTCCCTTTAAAAAAAAACTTGTTGAAACTTTGATGCAAAAATGTTTCCACTGCTCTCCCCTTTCTGTGGGTAAATCATTCCCAATCCCCAGTTAGGTCTGTGTATCTGCTGTGAAAATGTGTGTGTGTGTGTGTGTGTGTGTGTGTGTGTGTGTGTGTGTGTGTGTGTGTGTGTGTGTGTGTGTGTGTGTGTGTGTGTGTGTGTGTGTTGGGGGTGTTAAACCACAGAGAAGATGGGACTAAAGAAGGGCCTCTGAGCTGCAGATGCATCAGGATTTATAGGACAATACGCGCAGGGTGCAGGGCTGGTGCTTCCCATCACCCGCTTATTTGAGTTCAGTTGACACTAAATCTTCCGCTCTGACTCTAAAATGATGCATTATAATATTATTTCTCTTTTGACTTTAGTGCGTAAAACGGCACAGTGCACAACAGTAACCTTTTTATGTGATCATTTCTGCTATAATTATGCTATCACCAGTTTCACCAGTGCTCCCATTTTAATATTATAAGCAACAGAGCTGACTGGCTCATTATTAAAGCTCGTTATATTTGTTCTGATCCCAGCTTTGCAATCAAACGTACAGCAGAATGGACTCATCCAAAAACAATTAATTTTTCGGATGAACCCCAAAAAACGGGCCCCGTCTGATTAATTATAATTCCCTCCTAAAAATTCATGCCCACGATTGTTCCCAAATAAGTGAAGAAAGAGCTTTTTATATTCTTGATTAAATAAATCTTTCGATTGAATGCACAAAGAAGAATGCCGCAGGAGAATCCATAATAATGTTGATCATTGCCTCCTTTTAATCGCTGAATTTCAGCGTGTTGGGCTGCCTCAGGCAGGGATATTTCTTTGATAAAGGTAACCCTTTCCGCCTCAGGGTGCCCATGATAAATGTTCAGAGTGACAAGACCGATTTCCTCCCTCTATGATTAAAAGCGAATATATGATATGCAGGTAAAGCGGGTCCGGTTTATTTATTATGGGGGCTAAGCCATGGCCCGGGGAAACTTGGCTTCAGGGTAGAAATCATTTTGGATCCCGTTTGGCTTTTTTCTCTTGTTACAGAAATCCAGCCACCTTTCGCCCCCGGGCAAAAGTCTTTATTCGTCTCCTTTCCTCTAATGATTAAACATGTCACGGCGAGATTATAGCAGCGCGCCCATGCCCCGAGGAGATGCCTTCATTTGCTAAACCACCAGTTTATTTGTAACGGTGAATTTCATGCCACGCAGTGCCATTCGCCTTAATCTTTTTTTCAATGTAAGACGAATTGCTAAAAAGGGGTTTATTATTTTTTAATCACTTCCCGTTTCAGTATCGCACTGGCATGTCAGGAAGGAGGGAAACATGGCTGCTAATTCAAAGGAGAACAACTATTATTTGTAAATGCGTAAAAAGATGGTATGCATACATAAACAAAAAAATAAATCATCCTCTCCAGGAGAACCTGATCTGCTCCGATCTGGATGACACAAGTACAGACAACTTGTCCCCCTTGTTCGGCAGCCTGTGTGTGAGTGCAGTAATAACACTAACAGCTGTTAACATCTGTAGAGCTCTAGCGGTCTCTACCGGCAAATTTGAGAAACAACAGGGGGTGTTTATTGTGTGCGCCCAATTAGACAACTTAAATTAACCAATAATATTAAGAAAACATGCAGAGGAATCTAACACATGTTGGTATATAAGGAAAATAAATGTTGGTACTTTATATGCAGGTCATTTTCCTTGTATCTATCTTCAGATACGGATATGTTCTTTAATAAATTATAGCTCTTTATGACCTAATGTGACATTTGTTGTTGTTGAAGAGGTCAATCTTCTAAAAACATTTTATAAGATTAAAACTAGTTTAAAATGCTTATCTTTAATATTTTTGACATAATAAGAAAAAACATTTTCCTGATTGAGTTTGGACATGAAATAGCAGGCCACGCTCACAGTATACAGTCACACCCAAAATGTCCAACAACCCACGTGAGTGCGTAATGATCACCAAGGCTAAAAACGCACAGGCCTCTCTGAATAAGCATCCCATTATAAACACAGTTTTAAAAAAAAACACTTGGGTCATTATTGTACACTCAAGGACTAAGATGCGCACTGATGCGCGTAAAACATCAGCAACAGAAAATAAGCAGTGTCTATTAGGCTGTAAAAAGAGAAAATACTGTGCAAACTGACTGGAGCATCAAATGCGCTTACCTAGACTGGAGGGGGGCTGAATGTGTTGCCAGCGTTAAGACAGCGCGCAGAGTTAATGAAATATCTCCAAATGGGAGTCAGGAGTGCGTGCAGAGATAAGCCTGATGTGGTTTATATACCCAGAAAGCAAGTGCTCCTCTTCTCATATTGTCCAAGAGCGTTTGCATAGCTGGCCAAGTGGCTCTGCTCTTGCTGACTGGCTAACATTGCATGGTGTTTGTTTTCCCCTTGCTATGACGTGAGACAAAATATTGGCCATATGTTCATCGGCAATAAATTGGTCTTGAGAGCAAACACAGCTCCCTGCGGACGGTGCTTTTAACCCCACACAGATATAGTTTCCTCTCCTAGAGATGTTTTTTTTGGGGAAACGAAACTATCTGCAGTATATTGTAGGTGAGTGATAATGTTACAACAGCCTGTTTAAGAGATAATTGTACGCCTATGGAAGAGCTGCTGGTTGATCTTTATACTGTGACCTATTATTCCTCACACAGGGCTCACTAATAAATCGCTTGGTAACCAAGAAGCAGCGCTGTCCAAAGAGCAGATGTGGCATGTTATTCACGCCACAGTTGCGTTTACATTAGATACCCTGATACAATGATTGATAACCAAGGTCACAAGTAATTCACAATGATTCGAGACCCGGGCATCTCCCATGAGGCAGACTACTAACAAATAATGTTTGCCACATAGATCCACATGTGTCGACACTGGAAACATCAGAGCACTGAGGCCACAACACTGAATGATATTAGTAACGAAGAGGCAGAACATAACGACTATAATTTATTAGATCTCTGCCCGGAATAACTTAAACAAGGTGCAAAAAAAACACACCAAAGAATAATTACTATAGTAATAATTAAATTATCATATATCTTTATTTATAAACATTGATCTATAGATCTGTATGAAAGGACTAAATATTTATTATAACTGCTTTATAATAATATCCTAAATATCCAAAATATCATAATAACTACCATGTAATAAACGACATGGTGTTACATTTAAAGTAGTATAAAAAAACACCTTGACTAAAAGCAATGTGCCTCATACATAAACTTGAATCATTTTGGTTATTAATTACTGGATAATTAAAATTCAACGTTTAACATAAAAAAATCTGTATAATGTATATACTTATTAATAAATAATAAGTAACATATGCTTTTTATGTTTCCATTGTAGGAGATCATGGCTCACAGAAGAGTCTACATGAAGGTTTATAAAGATTATAAATAATTTATTTACATTTTGGAAGTTTGTGGGGTATAAACTTGTTACTTTTTCTTCACTTACAACTCTGATTAACCACGAAACAACATTTATTTTGTTTTTATAGATGTTTTTACGCTTCAGTGTCTTTCTTTTCAGCCCTTTCTATTTACACCTGTTGCACGTACACAGGCAACATTTCCATTATATAGAAAACATCCTCTCCTGTATCAAAGATGATCTGTTTGGTGTAAAGATGATGATAGTAATTGTTGAGGAAGAAAGCAATATGAAGCAAACAACAGTTGTGCTATTATGGCACCTTTGAGGGGGGTGTATAACCTAAATCAAGACAATGATTTTATTGTGGGCAGTGTGGAATCTATGCATGGTAATAATGGTGTTGCCTAGTAGTGCAGGAGCGACCATCAATCAATACTGAATACATTACTGATGGGTTTTGTGCAGGGCCACTTTGCTGATGAAAGACAGAGATTATCCTCGCTGCCATCGCTGTGTTCAAGAGTATCACTAAGACGCTAAGAATACAAATAAATAAATTGGCCTCACACCTCGTCTGAAATTCCACATTAAGGCAAAGTAGTTAGTTAAAGTTGGAATGTATTCATGAGGTTCAGGGGATTGAGAAAAAGCTTTCCACTCAGCCGCTGTGTGAATACCCTTGTGCTGTTTGAGATGGGCTACAAGTGCTCTGGGTGCTAAATACAAGGTCTCCTGAAAAAGGATGGGTAAGATAGGCCCTGCCGGTCAAGCTATTATCAATCCCTGGCCTAAAGCTTGATGACTAAGACACTTCAGATGTAGTTAACGGCAGCGTAAGGACACTGATGGCACGGCATTCTGAAATCAATCAGTTCAAGTTTTAATGTATCGACCACTCGAGGAGAACGAAGAGAGGGAAAGCATCTCGACACACAAATGCCGCAGAGCCTGGGCTGATTCTCATGGAAGATACACTTTAAAAAAAGAGTTTGATTAAACCTAAGAGCTGGTTGAGACTCATACACGATGATAGCCATTCCTATCAATGTGAAAGGCTTAACAATTTTTCTTCACAAATACATGCACTTAGAAAGGTTTAGCATTTGATCAGCAAAGCCCTTAGTGTTAAGGCGAGTGAATGGCTGTTTTTATCCCTTCAAGAGATGTGAAGCAAAGTAGAGGAGATGAGTTGCTTTCTAACAAAGTGATCCAATTCTGCACACCGGTGAATATTACCATTTCTTAAGTGACAACAGTGCATTGTGAATCTGAGGAGATCTGGAGTGTAAGGGGCGATAGGTCTTAACATTTTTGCCCTGGTATGTTACTCACTGGAGAGGAAGAGAAGGCAGGGAACAAACAGCGTTGAATGTGGTGAGACGTGTCAGAGTGTCGAAGAAAAAGAAGTTGCTTTAGAGCACTTGTGAAATGTCTGGTATTTCCATCAAAATATCAGAGTTGTGGGTTGCGTAGAAGGGTTTTGTAGACATAACCTGACATAAATAACTTTAGGCATGAATACCCCTTTTTCTCCAGTCCTAAGCATCTGATGCAAGGCCAGCGCTTGGCCTTGCAAAGTCATACAGTATAGCTGTTTATAAACCGAGCTACTGAGGCTAAGGGCCAGAAACACAATACTTGGTGGACACATTTGGCTAGCATTTTAGCCCCTGTGGCATATGGCTAAAAAACAAGCACCCAGTCAAGGTCAGGCGCTTAGAATGCTTAGCTTCAACCAGTAATGAAATGTTCACCCCATCATCATTTTCACTTAACTATATGTCGACTGAGTCAGGTACCATCGGAAGAGGAATCCAATGCCGATGTAATATCCGAAGACATGAGAGCAAAAGAAGAAACTGAAGGAACTCCATTACACAGTGAATATATACTGTACATTGCAAAGTGTAAAACAGAGACCAGATACAGTGCATGCCTTTAATACATATATACAAGGACCATTGTGTAAGTGCATGTCTGAATAATAAGCAAGAAAGTCACCAGACAGGATCAGTTTCAGCATTGTGGAAAAAACCCATCGTTTAAGGTGAATCCAAGGAGTAACACTTCAACAGTTTCTCCGTTGGAGCGGACTGGAGAACCGAATCATGTGGTAAATAAAACCCAGAAGTGAAGAATAGCACACCTCATATTGGAAGGGCTGCAACAGTATCTTGGGGCATACGGTGTGCAGAACCGTATTGATTCTTGAGCCGATTTCTAAAGAGGGAACTCAAGAATTGCAGAGAGCAATAGGTACGGTTGCTTTAGTCTTAAAAGACCTCTTGCATCCTTTGAAACAATGAATCCAAGCATGGGTCAAGGACAGATCATTCCAAGATGGGTGAGCTCGTCTTTGCCTTTACTCCGGCTGAACAGAGCAGCTTCCGAGCAAAGATTCAAAAGCTTTGCAAGAATATCGACTGTTACCTTCAGGGTGAAGTAGGAAAGGAAGAATATAACTCTGCATGGGGAAAACAAGTTGAACTTCAAGAGGGAAGTGTCAGGGTTGTTTTATTTTTATTTTGCAAATGTATCTTCCTAAAGAAATACCTGTGTTTAAGAACCCAGCTTACATGCTATACCAAAAACCTTACCATTTTAACAGGAGGACATAAAGACATAGAAATGTGGTGCGTTAGTCCTTTTATTTACACTGCAAACAGTATTATCGATATATGCATGTTCATTCAAAGAGATGCAAGAGACAGAAATAAGAAACAGGAATTATCACTGTACAAGAACATACTATATTTCAGTGGCTTGTGATTGTAGCCACTTTACCTTGAGACATGCATGACAGAGGAACTGAATAGCATGTAGTAAAGTTAATTCCCACTACAGTTCTGCTCTCTCTACAGCACTATCACCCACTTTCATGTATCCAAGAACTAGGATGTAGGATTCTTGTCAACAATGATCTGACAACAGATTTAAAGATTTTTGCAGCTTTTTGGGAATTAACTTCAAAATTGGAAAAAATAATGTTGCACCCAATATAAATTCCGCCAATTCACCAATAAATACATGTAATTGAACATTTTGTTGCAGTGAAAAAAGACATAGAAAAGTACTGACTGTCTTTATCCCCATCACTACATCCAGGGTTTTAAATCCTTCATATACACTCTTGACAACGACATCCAACTCAATATGAGAAAAGGTGAATACATAATGACACTTACTCATTAGTGAAACTGGGTATCTAACAAAATGTTATAATCAAAGTGAGATTTAACTTTATGATTTTCCGATGGCATTTTGGACCAAGGCTGTCATGATGATAAATCATTTCAGACAAAGATAGCCAGTCATGGCACAGCTATAAAATACGATAAGAATGTATTTTAACCGCCCTTCAAGAGAATCTCCACAATTTTGCCCCATTAAACCTCAGAGGTTAAGGATTTCTTCTTATGGCGCACACACTGTGTAGATCTTTGAAGTTTGAGGTTCAAATCTTTCACATTACTATTTCTGCACAATGCTGAACAGGAATACATTTTATTCGCTTTAAATCACATTACAATTAGTAGTTACATTATAATTAATTATAAATGGGAGTCTGTGTGTGTGTGTGTGTGTGTGTGTGTGTGTGTGTGTGTGTGTGTGTGTGTGTGTGTGTGTGTGTGTGTGTGTGTGTGTGTGTGTGTGTGTGTACGTAGTACGTAGACGTACGACGTACGACGTACGTACGTACGTACGAC
>NW_011353619.1:33870-50200 GCF_000735185.1 Notothenia coriiceps | reverse complement strand
GGGTGTATGTGTGTGTGTGTGTGTGTCTGCATGGTGTGTGTGTGTGTGTGTGTGTGTGTGTGTGCGTGTGTGTGTGTACATGGTGTGTGCATGGTATGTGTGTGTGTGTGTGTGTGTGTGTGTGTGTGTGTGTGTGTGTGTGTGTGTGTGTGTGTGTGTGTGTGTGTGTGTGTGTGTGTGTGTGTGTTTGTCTGTATGTGTGCAAGAAACAGAAGGGCTTATAGGGGCATGAAACACTCACCTTGAACCAGGCTGCTCCTTGCAGACACAAGGATTACCCATCTGCACAATTTTAAAGCCTTTTGACTAACAATGTGTCCAAAATGAAAGACGAAAAGGAGAAAACACAATTTAGTAATTTCAATGGCTGTCTGCAGATGGGTTGCCAATATATTTGGATAATTAACGTGTAGATATTTTCTTTGTACTGGGCCCACGATAGCAATTAACATGTTTTGTGGAGAGGTGAAAACTTTTTTCGAGGCAGTGAAGATGGATTGAAACGCATTAGAGGAGGTCATGAAAATGGGCTTCTATTATTTGCGCTAAAAGGATGCTTTTATAAGGTGATAGCAATTGAGGGATAAAACCCCAAGGGCAAATAAATGATAAAGAACACATCCTTAATTGGAAATCTCTTTGGTTCATATAAACACCACTCCAAATTTCCAATCCAATCCGACTGCACTGCAAGTCTCTCTTGAACTAAAATTATAAAAGGCAAAATGAGCCACAATGCAGACAAAAAAGGACAACACTATCTCTCCACAAGGCAAAGGTTTATAAATTGCCCACGCTCTGTTCACCATGATACTATGCAATTCAATGAGAACAGTAATTGCCGGAAAATAGTTTAAAAGACACATACTGTAGTTTTAGAGACACATTCTCTCTGGAAACTGAATTAATTGTATGTCGTCTATTTGACTACATTTGAATTGAAACATGAATAAGTGCTTTCTGACAAAAAAAAGTCAAGCTGCGATGATCAACTTAACACCAAGTTGTAAATCCCCAAACTGTGTTGTGATTTGACTTAAAATGACTCTAATATATATGAATTTTAATTGAAATTCCCCGGGTTCCTTTTAAGACATCTACAGTACTTCTTGAATAAATTTGTTCTGACATTTTGTTCAGCAGTTGTGTTCATGTTTGTGTGTAAGCCATAGCCAGGGCCTTCAAATTCTCTCTGTCGCCACCTAATGGCAAGAGAGAGTGTTCAATCTGAGCTCTGGAGCACAGCTGAGGAAAAGTGTGCACCAACACATCCTCCCTCTCTCAGGTAATTATGTCTTTTATGTAGGAGCCACATACGGCTACTTTAACATTGGATATCCAGCCGTCCTAATGGCCCATTATTCAAATAAATGGGGGAAACACAGTGGGGTTGGTGACCCCCTCCGTGCGGCAGGGCCCTCCATCCAGGCACACCTGCTGAGACAAGGTAACGTTTATCACTGACACCTTCGCAGGACAGAAACAAAATGGCAGGCGGGTCAGCGGTGAGGAGCACACCGGGCTTGTCATACTGCAAACATATCCATTTGGTACGACTCTACTCTTGTGGTTGCCAGGCTACTGCCTAATATATGGTGACTGAGTGTGCGTCAGGAAAACAGAAGTAAGATGTTGACTTTGAGATAAGTACCTCTTCAAATTAAACAGCACCATCACATTGCATTAAAAAAAACAATTCCAAAGGTCAACTTTAAATGGTCCCCATTTGCGAAAAAAAATCCCTGTGTTCTTCTACTCACTAAATCGTCGACATTTGCATATCAGTTATGTTAGTTAGTGGCATTTAATTATTTATGTTTTAATTACACGGAATGAAGGGGATAATATCACTGTACGGTAGTTTTGTGGCGTGTGTGCCCCTGTCGTCTGAACACTCGGATGTCTCCTTATTAAAGTACACAAAAAGATAATTATGTCCAGCTCTGTCTAAACATTGCCATGGTGCGGCACTAGAGAATCATCGCTGAATTGGACACAGGAGAGGGTTATACCTCTTATGATTAATGTGCTTGGTCACACGCACTCAGGGTTGGTAAAGGCATGTCAACTCCCTCTCTCTCCTGCTCTTCTATAGAGTCAAGGGTCGGCAAAATTGTTTTGATGGCACTGATTGTCGCTTCAACCAGACTTATGATGCAGTTAGCTCACCTATGGACTCCAGAGTGCTGAGCCTGAAGCTGAAGAAGAACCACCCTCCTCCAAAAAAAACATGTGCCCGCATGAGTGCACCATTCGGGAATTAACAAAGAGACAGAGGGTTGTATATAGATAGTAGGAAACCATCATACTGTACATACAGATATTGTATGTTGCTATGTGGTTGGGGTACATAGACAGACAGGGTTTCGTAGACAGATATATATGTGTACACAGGGTCAGTGATGGAAGGAAAGAGGGCGGTGGGTCTACATTTACAGGGCTCGTTCCCACCAGCTCTCCCACGAAACACCCATCACCTGGTGAGGCCTCGCTGAATAGAGTTGCTGATGTCATTGGAGAGAAGGTATTGATTGACCAAGGGGCAGCAAAGGCCAATGCAATTAAGAGACAAGAAAACATACAGCGTTAAAGACTGTGTAAATAAAGGGACTCTGCAGTAGGGCCAGACAAAGGCCAGTCCAGGACCCATTCAGGAGCCCCTTGTTCACCGTTGGCCTGGGGTCTTCTCCAAGGACTGAGGGTCTGGGTGGGAGGCCTGGGGGAGGTGGTGAAGAAGAGAGAGGCAGTGTGTGGGTGTCCGGATGATAAGAACAGAGGGTGTTGCTAGGCTGTCTTTGAGAGGTCGACGAGAGCTTAGCCCTCCCTGTGTCCGGAACCATCAGGTGATCACGGATGATCTGCATCTCAAGGAGGAGCTGTTGAGAGGAAGAAGCTGTATTTTTATAGGCCTCTGCCTGGTTTGTTTTGCTGTACCTATTACTCCCTTCCTTCCGTTTTCTTTTTCTCCCATGAGTATACTGTAGAGGGAAAGATCTCTAGCAAATTAGACAATCATTCTCCTCTATGCTCTTTAGGGTTAAGGTTAGGGTTAAGGCTAATCTATGTTATTATATATAATCATCATAGATTTTCTAAACTTTTCTACATTGTATGGGAGGTTCTCTGTGGTTAATGTGAAGAATAATGTTTTGCTAATCTAACTTTTTAAAACCCACTTTTTAAGACAGCTACATAAACACTGGTCCAATGGTCCACTGGTCTGAGCATTGCCAGTTACACCTTTAGCATGTACTTAAAGATGGTATCTTAAAACTATTGCAGGTAACGATAATATGTGTTTTTCAAGACTGTAACCTATACTCCAAAAAAATACATAATTCTCAAATACACTGCAACTTGTTTGACCTCGGATGGGTCTAAACTGAAATCGTTAGGTACATTCAAGGAACAAACTGAGGCTTTGTCACTTGGTGTAATCCGCTTATTGTTCCTCATGTGAACCAAACCGAGTATTTCCTGTAGGTGAGAAAGCTTCTCCTCAGTCAATTTGTTGTGTGCTACATGTGTGAAAGAAACACTCTGGACAACTTGCTGACCTGATTCTCTCATATTGTAGTGAATGTGAGTTCATCTGAGAAAGTAGCCAGGATTTGTGAGGTTGAACCCGAGGTAAATGCTAAAGTCAGCATGCTAATTTGCACTTTGATGCTGAAATGTTTGTATTTATCTGGTCTAATGTTTACGGTAGCATGGTCACTATCAAAGAGTTGTGTGCTAGCATGCTAACAATTGCTAATCAGCACCAATCAGAAAGTACAACGGAGGAAGTTAGGGACGTCAATAATATTAGACCAAGTATCAGACAACTTCAAGTCATTTTTACATGTTGGTATAGCATCACAGAAAGTCAGTGGATCAATTATATTCATTATAGTTAACATATATCTACCTAATTCCTTGGTAATCTATGCAGTTGTTGTTGAGATATTTTACTAAAAACTAAAGTGGTCGACCACCTGCCCGACGGTCAAACATATCATTACATGATATTTTGATTAACTGTTTCTATAAACCATGAACCTTTGGTATTAAGTGAGAATTATGATCGTGTTGAATAAATAACAAGAACCTGCAATACATTAGTGACCCGCTGCCTCCTACTGATATGGGACAAAAGCATATATGAATGACACACGGTAAAACTATTAGCATCGCTGTAAATAATGCAATGTTCATAGGTGACCCCCAACCTTGTTGCCCCGGTCTGTATCAATCTGTGTCTGTATCACAGGGAGTTCTCACATATACACCACAGACAGCTCAACCCCTCGGTTTGATCCAGATCTTCTTCTGCCAACAAACAAGGTTGGGAGTCACCTATTCCGCTGCGTTTCCTCTCACCGTCCCATGCCCCCGCTGCCCCCGCTGCATCTACATTGACCAAACAATGGCCTCTACTTCATCTGTTTCCAGGTGTCAGCGTGAACATGATCCTTGGATAATTTACCTTGCTCCTCATGTTCTTGTTCATCCAATGAAGGCTAGTGTCTGCCTGTCGTTTGTCTCATTTACATTTTCTCATTAGCTCTGCACTTTTATTATTCAAATGTGTATATGTTGTACAGGAAAACGGACAGGCAATCGCCCTCGCTCTCCATGTGCGTCAACCTGAGCAACAAAGAGAGGGCAGGTAGTGAGGGTCTGTATACTGTATGTATCATAAGCCACCTAAAGATGGTTGCAGAATTGTTGGCTGCAGGTAAGAAATAGTGGATTCTTTGTATGACTACAACAAACAAGCAGGGTTACTATGACCTTCTTTTAAATAGCAATAATAAAACAGCCATTTAACCCTTTTCTGGGAGCGCATTGCTGACATTCGAGTAGTATGCCAGTGTATTTAAATCGTAGCAGTCATTGTATGTGGTGAATTCAATGCCCTATAGCGCAGTGATATGAGCCATTCAGATATGACACATTCTCTGGTCCACTACCAGCATATAGACTCTAGTCCTTGACCATGATTTTAAAGGGGTTCAACAATTGACCATGGATTCTTCATTGCACACAACAATAGGGAATACACATTAGTTCTGTCCTCTGAGTGATATGTGTATATTATGTATATATGTTTCACTGCCGCAGTTCAAGGATAATGCCACAATAAAGAATCAACCCTATTCATTTAGAAAATCAATCCCTTCTTGCGCTATGAGCCTTGCTGATACATTAACTATAGCTTGTTATTTAGCGTTGGTGTGTGTAACTGTCAGTGTGTTGTAGGTTTACATTTCAGGGGTTTCGTCCAAACAGCAGCATGAGCAATGAGTAAAAGTTGGAAATGCTGTGGAAGAAATCGTATACGTGCACTAAATCAAGCAAGTTACAGACAGGGAAAGGCATGAGAGTCAGCAGTGATGGAGAGGGAAACTGAGGATTTGATAGGTTCAATCTAAAGAGATGTGGAGCGATTAGATTGGGTGAGGGTGGGCGTCTGGAGACACAGGGGCAATATTCCCAGACATCTTTCTACAATAAATATATTTTTAATTTGTGCTCTTTTATTAACCAGCAAAATCACTTCAAAATGAATAGCACATTATTAAGTCTTCTAGTGGCTCTTACTGTTCTTTATCATGAGTTTGTATCAGTGTGCAATTCATCTCCAGCCATTCTTCACACTAAATATGTTTTATATGAGCCTTCATTTATCATGGCCTGTCAGCTCTTAACTGTATCATTATTCAGTCTAGAGTTATAAATTGGAATCATTAAACGGTTTTTCATATAATCTGATGCAATAACTGCTCCCCCTTTATTGGCTGGTGAAAAGAAAATAGTAAATACAATTGTCTGTCAAGATCTTTGGAGATAGTCGTCTCTCTCAGGCTGAAATGAAATTAGGCCAGGCGAGGAGACAGGATCAATGTCAGCAGATTTGTTCGACTTTCATTGTGGAGGGGACGGGTTGAGCGGATGAAGGATGGAGAGAAAAGGAAGCTGACACTGCTGAACCCGATGAGGAATGTTGGCTTGGCTGTCAATATTTTTTTCATACAGTGTCACATCAATCAGAGGTGTCTTTTCAACTTCTCGGTGCAGCTCGGCCCAGACATTCGTAATGGAGATATTGCATTCGCTGAACTCAGCTAAATGTGTGGTCTCTGAGGCTCTTTGTCCGGCATCAGAGACATTTCTCATAGAAGGAGGTGAAGTGATTAACAATGACAATGTGGGGTCAAATCTTCTAAAAACGTTTCCCCACTTGAATCATATTCTAATCAGACAAGGACCTTGGCAGCGTGAACCATCTCTCTGACTGCTATATAGACTTTGTTACAAGAAGTTAAAACTCCATAGTTGTACAATGTACAAGATTTAAAATTGTATAATTATTTAAATCAATCAAACAATTAGTGTATTTTTTAAGACATTTTTTAAGACATGTTTCCAGTACATTTCCAGTTGTTGTTGCTTTACAAATTAGACCAATTGCCAGTTATTTCCATATAACACACATTTAAGGTTTAACAAAACACGATCCAAATGAGAAAAGGTGGTAAATTACACAAAAGCAAAATCGTAAAAGGGGCACAATCACAGTTTGGCTCTCAAGAGAAGATGCCTGCTGTTTTCAATCATTGTTTTCTCCTTTCTCATCCCATAAAGAGATGGAGATAAAATATGACCACTCCCTTAAAGATGGGTAAAGACTGCCACCATCTGGCAACCTCACAAACTGAGCTCCCCTCTCTATGTCTTGTTTATGATTCGGCATTATCACATGTTGTTATTCCAGTTTGAAAATAATTGCAAAAACAATTCCTATTTAAAGGATGTTCTTAGAAATTAGCTAAATTAATAAAAATACAAGTCAAAAGAGAAGAATGTATTGAAGGAGACCCTTGCTTCTATAGAAAAAATCCACATGTGGTTTCGTTAGCCTATGCTGCCATCTACTGGACGATACACTGACATTATGTTGTGTACAATTAGATGAACCTCTGAATCAACTGAGCAGCATTTAAAACGTATCTGCACTGAATTTGAACAGCAAGATATTGTTAATTGTGAGCCCACATTTTTACTCTCACTACACTTTTATTGATATATCTGCACTCCCTGAAACTCATGCTTCTTATTTGCCAATGCTAACAATAACAGTATGGTGTTTATAACCACTGAGATGCACGTCTAAAAGGTGTAGAAATCTGGGAAAAGACAGAAAATTCAAAACATATCAACTTAAAAGTGAAGACAGCAGCTTCCACTGAAGCCCAGAGGATGGCGTGACTGCACCAGGTAGCGCAGACATGTAATGTGAGGTAACCAAACAAACAAACTCACCTGACCTGGATGAGCTTCTGCAGCCATTCAACTATCATATAGAGATGGTTTCAATCAATTTGAGCAAACAAGACAAAGGAGTTTGATTTCAATGTGTTGTGGTAGTACAAATTTGAATTTCAGATCCCATTTTGATCTGATCATCTGCAGGTACAGTATACCACTTTTCCTTTAAGTACAGAAGCCCCGGAGGCAAGAAAGAGACAAAAATAATAATCTTCTCAATATTGTTTTTTTTTCTTTATTTTAAATTGGTAAACATAAAAGGTTTTGCTAAAGATTATCTTCAGGAGTAATTTTTCTTTTATTCATCTGACTTTCAAACAAGAAAGGAGAAAGAAGAGAGATTATACGAAACCGTTATTTTCCACCTTCAATGACAAATGGAAACATTGACTTTATATATAAATGTATTAGGTCAACAAATTTCACATTACCATATTAGATTAGTTTAAAGCAATAATATTGAGTTGAACCTATTTAAACTAAATATTATTTCTTTCAACTAACCTAATACATTTCAATACTGTTTCAGAGTTTCCATAATTTAGTGTTGAAAACATATGCTTTCTTTTTTCCCCCTTAGGAGCGTTCAAGTCCAAGATTACGTAAAAGAATCCATTGTATGCAAAAAGTCCACAACTCCGGACCACTATTTATTTACCCCTACTGGCCCGTATTACCACCTGCATGTTCAAGGTGTTTATATATAAACTCCCCCAAAAGTGAGGTAGTACACTCCAAGGTCTCTCTTCTGTCAATCTGGTGATTAAGCTCTGTCATGCTCTCTTTCCCCCTCTTTGCCCCCCATCTTTCCCTCTCTATGTTTCACAATACTTCACCGTCTATCTGGGTGGAAGGTGCTGGAACGCTTGAGAAAAACAAGGCAAAATGCTCAGGCTGCTCTACATGGGATGACTAAATTAATTTGTGGCAATTGTTTTCTACATAAACATATTAATTATGTAACCAATATGTCCACTGTAAAGGGAAATAGCAAATCTAAAGTTCGTTGTGATAATTGGAGTTCCCTTACATTACTGAAAAGAAAAGACAGATTTCTTGTTTTCTGTAAACTCCACGTCAGTCCATTGGTCAGGTTTAACCAAGACGAATGAAAGAGGAGGAATCTTTGAGTCTGAAGAAACATGTGATTTCAGTTTTCTTGACATTCCTAATCTTGGAAGTTCCACTTAGTTAAACTACACAACTGTCTTACTTGTCTCAACTTTACATAACTTACAATGCATTGTTTCAGTTAGAAAGAGAAGCATTATCAAAACTGACCTGCTCCATGAACACTCCCTTTACACCTTTAGCATCTGCCTTATACCACATTAACTTTGCTTGGATTTGTTGGCCTAATCTGGTGAAGTTTAATTTAATCAGTTTCACTATCTCTTCAGAGCGGCTCTGCCTCCAACCCTTCATTCTCCTCTTAGTCATTTTCTAATAAACTAAGGCTTTGTCTCTACAATGCAAAACGATGAAGCCCTTACCGACAGACTACGTGTTCTCAGTCACCCGTGACCCACTCCTCGTAAGACAGGCTGAATTTGCCGATTTGTCATCACTTTGCACCATCTTGTCGATGCTATCGCAGCTTTCCGCATTCTCCTGGAGAACATGATATGACCCAGAGAGTGCTATAGAGAGAAGGAAAAAGTGGCGGGAAAATATGTTAGTTTGTCAAATTGTAAGGAAATAAGGAAGTGCTTTCGCATTGCATAGTGAAAGTGAAGGGCCACTACACCACCTTTGCAAAGTCAAAATAATTACATATTATACTTATCATATGATAGCAATTTTTCATTTTTCAAACTAAAATAATCATAAATAAAAGGTAAAGACAACACTGTCATAAAAAATGATGTCTTTTATCCTCAAATCAGCTGGAAAAACAGATTCCTTTCTTTCCCTGGTGTGCAGAGAAAAAAAAACTATTAAAAGTTGCCCATCAAACCTGTCCCTGGGACTTGCTTGCACTTGTCTTGGCTCAAGTTCAGAAAAAGAGAAGGAGGGCAGAGAATGGCTCAGGATGAATCATCTGAAGACAAGGAGACAGTGACAAATCCATTTTTAGCTTTTACTCAAACATTTTAGCTCCAGAATGCTAATAACGTCTCGCTTGGTTTAGTCAGGCGGCCTCTGCAGAGTGAGTATCACTTTCAGAGGTTTTCCATCTTTGTTGAGAGGTCGCAGCTCTGCTGAAAAAACAGCACCGACACCATCCTAACTCCCCTCGCAATAACTCTTTATAAAGAAGTGTAAAGTTATGATACAGAAACTGGAGGTGGATTATGTCTGGGGCAGAAATCAGGATCATGTGGTGCTAACTTCTTTGAATATGAATGGTATTTTCAGACATGATGAGATTCATTGCAAAAGAACCTCTGATCTTATGTAATAACTTTGGTAAGAGTTGAAAGGTGAAAATTGATAGGAAACTCATGAAGAAATAGTGAAGAAACATAATAAATGCAGATGCTTCCACATGGAAAGGTCACCGAATACTTGTACTTATTGCCCTTGCATCTTGACTCTCTTAAATGTAGGAGATTTTGAACGGTCATGCATTATACATTGCCTCCTCCGTGATAAAAACAACAAATAAGGGAATTGTTTTTTTATCAACACAAAAGGTTGATTTTTCCTTGAATTTGTAAATAAGAAGCTAAGTCAACTCTGGGAACTAGTTATAGAAGGTTGTGGGCTCATCCCGATTAAATTCCTGGTTGGATAACTCTAGTGATATTCAATTTCTTTCTAAATTCCATTAATACTCCAAAACCAACAATGAACTAATAACAAGTATTGTCTGTGCAAAAGCTGATATGGCTTATTTAAAAAAAACACGTCAATGAGTCAAATCGTTTCATCGTATGACATGTTCCTCTATCATGCCAACTTTTGGGTCAATCCAACATGCAATGTTCTTCCACTGGACATTTTTGGCAGAGCATCAAATATGTTGTAAGCAATGGCTGAAAATAGTCCCTAATGAATGGACTATTTTCTGTCCAACCCTAAACCTTACCCTAACCATAACCCTAACTTTATGTTTTCAGATCCAAATAACCTATGCCAGAGAGCCACAGACATAAGCCAGAGAATAATCAGGGGTGCACTAAGAAGTTGAAAAATCATCTTGTGCTCATCCTATTGTGAATTTCAGAATAATAAGTTAACTGAAATTTTTCAGCTGAATGAAATTTTCATCAGAAATGCAAAGATGTAACTAAGAAGCGATGTCACTGTTCCTGCAAGCCAAACAGAAACAACACATAACCTCCACTGAATTCTTTAGTATTGAAACACCAAGAAAGAATGCACGTATCATCATCATCATCATCATCATCATCATCATCATCATCATCATCATCATCATCATCATCATTATAGCAATCATTATCCTTACAGTGACAAAGAACAGGGATTCCTAGCTTTCGAATCCACAACTGGCTCCATCCTCCTCTCCTTGGGTAAGTATCCTGCGCTCTGTCTCATGATGAAATCCTTGCCATATCTTTGAGTGAGGGCGGCTCTCAGCCAGAAACCCTGCTCACTGCCAAAGAACCCTGTGATCCTTGAAAGAGCGCTGCACTCTTTTTTATTTGATGTTGTAATTGTTTCTCTGTCTGGGCCATGGGGTCTGGGACAAGTTTTAATTTTGTCTGTAGGAGGAAACACTGAGTTCCATCTCCATAGATGTTTTGAAGATGTGGCAACAGGTTGTGGTGTGCAGCATATGGGCTCACTTTAAAACCTCCTCAAAAGCTTCTCCTTTGAGATAATTGTACCATGAATTAGACCAGGGACGCTTTGATTTATCAACACAGTTGTTGACAACACGTCTCCACCCCTTCAGACTTTCCATTGAAAAATCTGCGGTGAAAACCCTAAATCTGAAAACAGCATAGAATAACACTTAATTAATCAATTTGGATAAATTGTCCTCAGTTTAACGAGTTAATGAAAAGACATTTGTAGCGAGGTGGTGGCAGAGACATTTCAGCTAAGGATCAGAGCGTCCTCTAATTACACCGGATGAAGGTAATCTCTCCTTGACACCATATAACACTGCGAGTTCTCTGTGAGACTCAATGACACCTTCGACTAAACCCATAATTAGTTGTAATATGGGTGTACACAATTCAAATATGGCTATATCAACACTGACAATCATGGTTTGTCGTTTCCCATTTCCCAAAGCTGTTCCAACAAATAACATCATCACATGTGGGCTTCACCACATACACCATCATTAATACAACTGATGGCAACAATATCTGACATGAGTTGTGATCTCGCTTGTAACTATAACCACAGATATTTATGAGCGCAGTCACAAACAGTTTATAGATTTCACTGTCGGTTCTCAAGGATGATAGTTTTTTTAATTAGTATTTTATTTGACATGTTGTAAAATAACACAGCAAATAGTACATTTTAGATAGTCATAATCAACTTTTACCAGTCCAAATACAACTAATGCATGTGTTGTCCCTATGGATTCAGTACTCTGTGTTAGCAATAAGGGGGTTTATAAATGACAATAGTGGAAGAACAAAATGTATGATAACAAAGTTGAATCAATTATCAAGCAACATTTTGCTCATAAAAAGTCAGGATGTGAAGTTTTCTTATATTTACATCAATGTTAATGGAACAATGTTTGTGTTTTGGAATGAAGGTGGGACAGAAAAAGGAATTTGAAGCCATAAATGTTTGTTATTTCTGATATTTGATTAATTAAGAAAATAGTCATCACATTAATTTATGATCAAAACAGGTGGAGTAAAAGTAAAATATACAACTACACGGCAATGCATTTACAAAGGAAGCAATTAGGAACACACAGTATAAATTGGTAATGTTGAGTGTGTATTATTGCGAATAGAATGGACCTTTCATTAACATGTACCTTTTCGTTAAATTCAACACCAGTCAACCAGTGGTTCAACCTCTGAATGGATAGCAGTATCACCAGATAGAGTTATATTTTGTCCCTACTGACCACCAGAGGTGGTGCTTTAGCACTGGATATGTCCATTGCGCGCATGCGCAGCTCGAGTACCAATAACAACAAAGTCACCTGTGACCCACGTGACACCGGCTACATATGCGTGTGTCGTCAGAGAATCTGTTCCTTTCATCTTCTTGCTGCGCGAGAGTACCGTGGCTACATTCTTGTATCCTACAGCGTTTTGGTTCGAACGTTTGATCTAAGGATTTCTCTGCAAAAAGCTGGCTGCGTGCAGCTTCCAGTCGGAGTCGCGGGCTTACTCGTTCTCCAGGAGCTGTGGCCGGCTGTGCAGAAACTTTGATCGGACAGGTTGGTGTCGGCTTGGTCGGTGTATGGCAGCGTTTCCGCTCCCTCTCCCAGAAGTTGCCCTTGTTGTGCTCTTTTTTACTTGTTATGACCGTGGCATCGCGCCAAGCTATCATTAGCATTTTGAGTTTCCAGCTTTAGCAGCGTTTTCTTGTCTAGCTAGTCTCAGCTTGACTGTGTCCTGCCTGTGCAGCCACTTGGCTGACGCTGGGATAAGCACCGGAGTTACCTGTGCTGTTTTTTCTTTAGACGCCAGTTTTCTGGTCTTAGCTTTGTTTATTCGGCGAGTAGGAGCATTGCTCAAATCTTTCCGTTCAGCAGGTAGCTGGCGATGGCTGTGTCCCCGCACCCGCTCCCAGCTAAGTTGTCCTGATTGCTGTCTTGTTTATTGTTTGGCTTAGACTTTCTGGTGACGACAGTGTTCCCGCTTCCTCTCCCATAAAGTTGCCCTTATTATGCTAGAGTGTGCAGCCGTTTGGCTGACCCTTTTAAGCACACGGCCACGGTTACTTTCGTAACTACGGTTCTAAGCCGTGTAAGTACTGGCCATAGTTACTACTGTAATCACGGTTTTATGCCGTGTAAGCACTGGCCATGGTTACTACTGTAACTACGGTTCTAAGCGTGCTGTTCTCTTCTTTAGAAGCTAATTATCAGGTCTTAACATTTGTGTTATTTGACTTGGTCTCGCTTGATAGTTAGCAGCAGCCGCTTGACTAACACTTTGCATGTACTGTGAAGCTTCATTACTTAACTCAGCTGGTGAAGGCAGTGCTCTCGCTCCCGCTCCCGGTAACGTATTGTTTTGATTGTTAGCAGCAGCCGCTTGGCTAACATCTTGCGTGCTCTGTTGAAGTTCATTGTTTAACTCAACCATTGAAGGCAGTGTTTTCGCCCCCGCTCCTGGTAGACGTGTTGCTTGATTCTTAGAAGCAGCCGCCTTGCTAAACTGCCCTGTTAAACTTCTTTATTTAATCCAGCTAGGTGAAGGCAGTGCTCTCGCTCTCGCTCCCTCTGCTGGTAACGTGGGTGTGGTTAAATTCCTCTTTGTGTTCGGCGAGTAGGAGCATTGCTCTACTCCTTCCGTTCAGCAGGTAGCTGGTGAAGGCTGTGTTCTCGCAACCGCTCCCGGCTACGCTGCACCTGGCTACCTACATAATGGCTCATTCATGTAGCGCTTGTATGGCTTCTCTTGAGCCCGAGGACGGCCATGACCGCTGCCCCTCTTGCCTTGGCCAGGGGCCGGTGTGGGGGCTACTAGCTTGCCGCCTGGCCCTCCTTCGGTTGCTGCACCTCTGCTTGAGGATGCCATGTCGCTAGCTGCTTTGGCTAAACCTCTTCTATGAAGGGGTGGAGGACGGGGCCCCGCTCACCCCTGAGTAGGCTTCCCACTACTCTGCTCAGAGCTCTCTGCAGGGCATGGAGGACGCCTCCATGGCGGCCACTAGTCGTGCGGCCCTGGCACGCTTGCAGCCTCAGGTTCCGCAGGCCGACTCGGCTCAGGCTAGCGCCTTCTTCAGGCATAACCCTCCCCTGTCACTCTCACGGTTCCTCCTTCAGAGGAGTACCTGAGGGAGCTCCATGCATGCTGGAGAGACACCAGGGCCCTCTCCCACTCTGCTGCCATGCAGGATCCGGCGAGGGTGGGGCGGGGTCGCTTGCAATCCATTGAGCCTGCCATCGCCTCCCAGATTCTGGCTCCCGATGCCAGGTGCCCTCGGCCTCAGGGTAGGGTCACAGACGAGCTCTGTAAGGCCTAGGACACAGCGGCACGCACGGGTCGTAACGGAAACTCCCTCTCCCCAGTCTTATGCTGGCTGCTCCTCTTACCTCTCTGCAGCAGGCTGCGCTGAGCCTTCTTTGGCGGGCCTCAGTGATGCGATCACCTGCAAGCCTCTTGCCCTAATGTCGTACGGGAATCGGGACGAGTTATGTCCTTATTCGGTGCAGACTGTCGCCAGGCTTTGGCCTGCCAGTCATCACTGTTGGAGACATGTCCTCCGTAGTTGTGCCAGCTTGAGCCAGGGGAGCTGTGTGGCAGGCTCCGTAGCCCACTGGAGCGTGCCTGCCCAAAGCTAGGCGGACCAGGCAGCAGCTCTCAGTCTGGCATAAGGGCCGGCTGTGCCCACTGCCCAGCAGGCCCAGGGGCCCCCTCTAGCAGCCACCGCTTACAGGTGGGTTGTCTGCGGATGTCCCGCGGCCGCACTCATCCGCCTCCGGGGGCTTTCGTGCCCGCCGTTCGCCGGCCTTCTAGGCGGCCTCGTGCCTCAGAGCCTTACGGCGCCTACCAGCCTCCCCCAGCTCAGTTACTGGGCTGTCTGTACTTCCGACCCTTGGGTGGTTTTCAACTATAACCCAGGGGTACGAGACTACAGTTCCGGCCCCTAGCCTTCGGCCCGGTCAAAATGCCGGTCGCCCATCCGGCAGAGCCTTGGCTCTGGTTCCAAGAGTTGTCCCGTCGCTCTTGGCCAAGGGCGCAACTCGAGCGTAGACCCTCGCTCAGGCCCCCGTTGGGTCCTACTCTGCGTACTTTCTTGTGAGCAAAGAACAGTCGGCGGGATTTCGCTGATCTGGACCCAGAGGAACAAACAGGATTCCTGAAGGTGCTGCAATATCCATATGCTAACCACAGCAACATGCAAAGGGGGGGTGGTTCGCAACCGTGACGTTGAGGGAATGGCACTTCCACGTGCCGGTTGCATCTCACACACCGGGAAGTTCTCGAGGTTTGCCTTCAAGGCCGGGGGAACCTTACCAGTTCCGCGGGTGCTTCACCTTTGGTCTCTCCCTCTCTCCCAAGGGGTGTTCACCAGGGTCGTGGGCGGCAGGCTCTCGCACCCCTGCACTCTGGGTGGCAGGGCGCGAAGGCCTGCCTATTTAGACGGCTGCTGCCCATTGATACGGCGTGCCGTCTTATCTTCATTAGCCGGTTGGGGCCCCTAACAAGTGAGCACCGGGAATAGTTGCCTGGACCGTTCGCAACAGGTCACCTTACCTGGGGTATGGTCCTCGGGGACTCCGTTGCCATGAGGGGCCTACCTGGACAGCTCGTCGCGACGGGGATGCGATGAACTTTCCCACCTTCTTCCCATCTCAGCTGGGCAAGATGGTGCCTTATATTTCAGCTTCCTCCGCGCCCTTGGGCAAATGAAGGCTGCCTCAGCCATTGTGCCCCTAGCCTGCTCGTCGTTGCGCTCTCATGTTTTTGTGAATTGTGGCTGAACTAGTGCGTCTTTACTTGACGCCATTAGTGTGTCATCAGGCTCATGGATAAGAGGTGTTGCAGTCGTGTTGTCTCCTTATCTTGGGGGTGGATGTGGAGACGAGGGCCGGGGGTAGCTGGCTGATGGGCGTGCCCCATGAGCGCAAATCCCAATCCCATCCCGCCGGGAGACTGTCACCCGTCGGGTGCATGTCTCTCAGGGTGGGGTGCAGTGACGCAGGCAGGATCTGTCCCAGGTCAGTGGTCTCCCAGGAGGTGAGCACGCCATGTCAATAGCTAGAGCTTCGGGCTGTGGCAGCTTGCACTCACGCATTTCTACCCCTCTGGGGGGCACAGCATTGTGCTCTGTTCCTTGGGACAACATGTCTACACTGTTGCCCAGACAGCTAGTCCCTTCGTAGATAGGGACGTTCTCAGCGGCGCAGTCGTGAGAGTTTAGGTGGCTACTATTTGTGCCTGACATGTTC
>NW_011353619.1:8652-33825 GCF_000735185.1 Notothenia coriiceps | reverse complement strand
ATTCGAAAATTCTTTAGTAAAGTTATCAATGTAAGAAGACTTGACATTGTTGTATCCGATTGGAATATTTGATCATTGTATCGAGCTTTGCGTACCGATAACCGGTGTAAAATCGAAACTCACAACATCGACTCGGACTCTACAAAAATACTGCTCTAACTTAAAATTCCACTGACTACCGAAAAATTGATGTCGCACGTACGTTTGATTGTCCGATACTTTTTCCACTGCTTCCTTAGGAGCTCCGGGGGGCCGAAAGGGGGGGTGGGGTTGCCCTTAACTGTCTCCGTAAAAATCGGTCAGTCTGGTTGATTTTCAGTCGGGGTCACAATTATAGTATTGTCGTTTGCGGTTTCTCAGTTAGATTATCTATTGATATATTTTCGTAAATAACAATTTAACAAATCGGGTCAGTCAAAAAATATTAAAACCGGGTGTGACGAAGCATCGTAAAAAACTTTTACGATAAAAAAGCACTGAGACACGTTTAATTTCCGGGTCCACTTCACAGTTGGACACGGTACTAAGACAATAACCGATTATACATATCGATTACCCCGTGGTTTTAACAGATTGAACTTGGGTATGTTTTCTACAACCTTATCGTTATTAAAAAACCCCTGCCGTCAAAAACGTTAAACGGCGGACGCTTTAGACGGGTCAACTGGAGGCGGAAGCACCCGGCCCCACCGAAACGGCTAAGATGACGGCCTCGCAGTGGCTCTACGCTGCCGGCCGGCGGTGATAAATGTAAAGTGTCGGCAAGTAAAAAAAGGAAAAAGTTTCCCCAGCTTAAAGAGTTGCAAAAGAACCTCGCCCCGGCCCCCGCGCCTCCATAAAAATGACCTTTCACAAACGCTCAGCTGACCCTTCGACTAACGGTTAGCTCTTTTTGGACTGTTACCTCCGCTGTCCTTCTTTTAGCCTCGCTTTTTTTGTGTGCCCTTCGTCAACGTAACGGCGACCCGACATCATTACAGTTCAAGACCGGCTTCACCGCCTACAAAAAGACAAGGGTTTTCTAACTTCCAGCTCGGAACCGAACACAGTAACAAAAAACGATCTAAGCAACTAACGAAAGTACGTGTTATTCCCGGTGACCAGCTAAGCTCCTCTCTCCTCTCTCTCTACTCTCTTCTCTCTCTTTCTTTTCTGCTCTGACTCTTCAATGTCCCAACTACAACTCGTAGACCGATCGAGCCCTCGGATTGCCTCTAATCCAACGAAAGTTGTTATTCCTTCCCTCCCCTCATGAGCACACGCTTGACTCTCTCTATTCAGTCCGGAGTCCCTCCATTTACCTGAGACTCATTAATCTACGATTTGACATCGGATTAAAGAGTACCCAAACCAGTAGAATACAATTTGTTTATAAGGTAGATACAATCTATAAACACCATACTTTCTATCATTTTCTACCCCGAAGGTTACAAAAAAACAAACAAACTAATCAACTTTAATATACAAAGTATACTCACAACCTCGTCGACATAGGTTTTAGATCAATTTAGGATTTAGTTTATTAGATTTGATAATTACGCAAACCTAAATAAAAATAAAGATGTCTAGAACAGTTCCGTACCCGGTTTCGTTCATGTGCTCTTGGTCGCTTGTCTGACCTCCCGGATGGTTTATGTCACCAAGAACACGTCACTTGTGAAGTGTTCTCTGAGGAAAACCGTACTTCACGGAGATGATGTCGCGTCTACCCGTACTTTTTGTGGAACGTAGGACTTTTGTTAAGGTTGAAAAGGGTTCATGAAGGACACAAAAAAAAAGGCCTGTTGAAGTTGGAGGTTGTAGTTCTGGCCGAGCTAGACGGTAAACGTTACTCTTCTCTCTTTCGGCCCATTTCAACAATCGAGGGCAATCGGGATTAAAGCAACGTACAATTTAGTCCTAAATTAAGGTCGACCCGATCATCGAGAAGGACTTAATAATAACCGAACTTTACTCATACTCGTCCACATCCGGAATGACAAAAACTTAGTAAAACGAGCTTAGGTAAAGTATAACACGATGTAAAACGTCCTTATCCTTCTTTAAGGACCGTCGTTAGTCCTTCCACCTCGCCAATCGTCAAAACGGAAGGCGGGGTCTCCTCTAGTTACCTGCTACCGGACAGTGTCGTGACCAGAAGACACTCTGATCCCCAACACACTAACGGTGTCAAAAACAAAATCTACTCGTGTCACCAGACAACAAGAATGCACATAGTACTACCACTGTGTCACCTGTGACTTTGAGCTAGGTGGAATCTAGATGTGAACAATACGATTTTGTTATTTCGAACGTATACACAAAGTTTGTGGTTTGTACTCGCCGTTTGTGACGACGATTTATATTAATAAACATCATCTTTCAACGGACTCAGTCCGTACGGTATAACTGGACATGCTATACGTAACCGGAAGATCGATTCGCTAATGACGATCCCCATGTACAAATAGTACTATTATAACGAGCATCTTGAAAGATTGGGGAGCTTTTATAAAATTGTTGAGGTCGTGAAGTACTTTAAACACAAAAGTGGACCGTCGCTTGCTGTCTCAGTTCTAGTCCGGGACGGGTCTGTCTGACCTGAGGTTGTCGATGACGGGGAGTCGTAGTTCTGTGTCTGACGCCCTTTTGTTTGAGTGTTTTTGTTTATGTGCAGTGTTCCCATTACCGGTGATGAACTAACCAATGTAATCATGACGGGTGATGAATTTAGCGTTCAAGTTAGGTACAGGATTTTTTTTTTACGTAACTCGGCCTCACGACGAAGTATACTTATGAATAATGTCATGCCCTATAAGGAAGATTACACAACTCGCAAACCGAATTGAGATTTATCGATTCGTTGTCGTAGTCGGTAATCTAAACGACCAAAAAATATATTTTGCTTATAGTCATAAGTAACTAGTAAAGTAAAGGTCGTACGGTCCACTGCCCCGGCTCCTACGACTGACGTTCGAGACGATGGTCAATGGTCCCTCCCGTCTCCTTTTCGACGTTGCAGGTACCGGTGGTCTCTGGGTCGGATGTGGACTGGTCGGTGGTGTCCCGACGGGAGGTCGGTCAAGGTCGACGGTGGTGGTAGTCATAGTCCCGAAGGAGTCTGACGCCTTGGGTCTAATCGTGGGTAAGAAGGTCGGCCTGACTAAGAAGACTTGTTCAGTCTAGACCAGTCTTTCAGCCCTTCGTCAAACTCGGCCCGTACTCTAGTACGGTGTTCCTTGGGTTTATGTAGCAGAAACCGGAGAGTCGGAGCCCGTTTTGACGATGTCGAACCGACGGTGACAAGGTATAAACGCCGTTCGCCAGCTGTAAGGCACAGTGCGACACCTGCTTGGTCAAAACCTTGTGATGAACGACTAGGTGGTTTTGTACACAGAGAGACAGACGTCCCGGTTGACCTCGACCGTCTCGGAAGTTGGCCCTCGTAACCTTTTGAAGGGAACGTCCGTTGTACGACAACAGAACGTTCCGTATGACGAAACGGCGCCACGCAGCCGCGTTGTTTCCACGACGCTCAGGATTGGTGTACCCACACGACTACTGGATGCGCTTTTGCTTGTAAGAAGAGTGTGGTCGCTCTTGTAGGAGTCGACGTTATGTCCATATACCTGCGTTGTTTCGTCCGTCGGGTGTAACGCTACGACGTCTGACCCTTCCCGCGCTGGAGACCAGACCCCCACGTGCCGGTCCCGGTCTGTCGGGACCTGTGACGACGTTTTAAAAACGCTTGTATGTGATGTTACCCGACTTAGTTTACAGCCACGGATCTGGATGTCGACCACTCCATGTCTAATATAACAAGTTCAAGTCCAGACAAACTCTTTACATGAGAAGTAGAATTTATACACACACCTTATCATTGTCAATCCCTACGTGGCTTATAGAGCCGGGCGAGGCTTTTTAATAGCCTTGGCTTTGTACCCGAATTTTTCCGGGAAAGCCCGAACCAGCGCTTGTCCCAAAGATCGTGGCTTTTTTATAGTGGCCTTACAGTTTTACATGAAATTATTGCACCACAAAACATACTGCATTAGTTTTGGCGGCGGTCGTCGCGGCGCAGTGGTAGAGGGACGCGAGTGTCGGTTGTATCAGACGGCGAACCTCTATAAATTTCTTATAGTTCTCCTTCTTCTCCGCGCCTAACGCCTAAACATTTATTGAAATGATTTCTTAACTTACAGTAGGCTATTTTTACAATGTGTGTTGGAAGGATTTATTAAATTACAATGAATATTGTCATTGTTGAAGGCTTTTAGAGAAGGGTGAACTATAAGCCTGAATTACATAACATTTTATACCTAAAAACATAAAAGCCACAATAAATAAATCACAATTATTCTAGTTATTTTTACCTCCCGTATTGCTTTCAACCCACCAGCTTTTATGGTGTTGTTACGTCACTACTGTAAGCTTGTCACATACAGTCTATGGTCACTCAGAGTAACCTACTGTTAATTTAGCTGCTGGAGAAGAAAGATCAGGGGGGGAGGGGGGGAGAGAGCTGTGGTTGATGGGCCATTAGTTGTGTAAATACACAGCTGAGAGCTGCCGTTTCATTCAGACTGTTTAAAAAACGGTAACAACGGACTATTTTTCTTAGCGGATGCATGTCAATTTAAATCTATACATACAACTATCTTTTAAATCAATAAAAACATTTTCTAAATCCATAAAAGCATTTCAATTAATACTGGGAGTCATGTCGTTACTTTGTTGAGAATGTGGCCGTGTAATAAGCGGGATAATTTGCAGCGACTTGTTCCTTATGGGGAAAATAACACCCTTCATGCAGATGAGGATCCCTCCGCTACGCTTTGGGATCCTGATCGACCGACGAACCTCCATTAAAATATACATATTTTTGGTGAATTACTGAGTTTAGGCACGTTAATAACGTTTTAATGAAGTTGAATACAGTATATTCATATGTGTCAGTGATTTCATGTCAATTCGGCGAACATAAACATAAATGATCATGGTGAAGATGATGATTAAATTAGGATTAAAAATCGAGAGCCGGGCTGCATTTCCTCCCGTTCGTTTTTTCGAATAACAAAATTATTTTGTTAAATAACAACATGGTGATTTTTTGTAAATGATTACATGTCTCTTATTTAGCACAGAGTATGATACCCGTGACATATGGATCTTAACAAAGTTCCGCTGTACATCCAACGTACTGTATCTGACTTTATTTCACATGAGCTCCAGTGTGGAACCCCACTGCACCCCCTGGTGGATCAATGATCCATTGCAGCTGGCTTCATTATAATTACATTTATCTATCACGGGGGCGGTCTCAAGTCAAGCTGGAGGTTTTCCCTTGAGTGAGGGCAGATCACGTACCAATCACGGCCCTCGCGTTTCAAACTGTCTGAAATGAATCGCTACATCTGTAGGAGCTGCGTTGGTGTGGAAGGGACAACAGTAGACACTTTTTTGTGTGTGACTGACCCGAGCTTGCGCCTCGTCGTTCTGATAGCTCCACCCCTTCTCCTTCTGTGACTTCAAATTTGGTTCACAGATACGTGGATATTTTATACAAGTGTAAATGTATGCACACAAGCTCAGATCTTTTTTCTGCAAGTGATCACATCAGGTTTTACAAGCTCTCGCATTTTGAACCATATCTATCTTCATAGAATGTTTGGTCAAACACTTTGTGTTTTGTCTCATAGTAGCGTTTCACATTGGCACTTCAAAGTTCCGCCTGTTACTGAACTATGCTATAGGGCAGGGATCGGCAACAGGCGGACCACGGTCCGGATCCGGACCCAGACGCCGACCTATACGGACCCGGACCAATAATCAATACATTAATAGGGGATTTCAATGTTGACGGGGTGATTCTATTTTAACCGCTGGCGACAGGGGGCAAAAGAGACGAGTGAGCGATACAGGGAGAGAAACACTGAAGAAGAGATGAGAGCGCGGCAGAGAGAAGCAAGCGGAGAGGAAAGTGAGTGAAGAGAATAATTAGCGAGACAGGGAGAGAAGCGGAGAGGAGAGTGAANAGTCCAAGTTGAGTCGCAAGTGTTTTGTGATTTTGTCAAGTCGAGTCCAAAGTCATGAAATTGGTGACTCGAGTCTGACTCGAGTCCAAGTCATGTGACTCGAGTCCNAATGAGTCCACTCAGGGTTAAAAGCTCTGTTCTCACTGTCCACTTTCCTCTTCTTGTAGGGCGCCATGTGTAATGATTTGTCTCTCCTGTCTGCCGCTATTAGCGGCAGACAGGAGAGACAAATCATTACACATGGCGCCCTACAAGAAGAGGAAAGTGGACAGTGAGAACAGAGCTTTTAACCCTGAGTGGACTCATTTATGTTCATCCTGCCCACTGGGAGCACAGAACCAGTGTTTCTCATTTGTTCAGAGACCATGGCGCTCATTAAAAGTGCCAAAAATTCACTATGAGACAAAACACAAATATACTGCAATATAAGAGGGAAAGAAAGAGAAACTTTAAAACTGTCCAACACAAAAGTTATGATGTTTAAAGACTGATCTGAGTCATGATGTGAAACAGTTAACAAAGAAAAAGGGAAACTCAAGCTGCTGCTACACTTTATTTTATTTATCTAAAAGAAAAAGCACTTTTAAGATGCACACATTTTCAAAAGCTATTTTATTTATTTTCTCTATTTTATTTTTAAATGCAACCAGAGAGGAACATTACACATATCCACAGTATTTACTGTATAGTTCAATGTTGACAATAAATATTGTTGTTTATGAATTGTACTTTCTTTATTTGATTGGCAGTCAGTTGTTGATAACATGCAGACGTTGATAAATCTACAGGCTTCTTCAATATATATCACACTAATTCATAAAGCAACTTAGACATTTTGATGTTCCGGATCTTTGCATGTGGACATTTTCTCTAACTGGACCTCGTTGAATTTTAGTGGAATACCCCTGCCCTAAGACAACAACTAATGGTTTACTTGACTACAATATTTTGAGATACTTCTTCTATGGACTGCGTTCAAGAAAACCATACACAACAACACAGACAGAACATCATATCTTGTAGCAGATCATATTGCTCTCAGTATCATTAAACATACAGCAACGTGTTGTCATGTGCTTTTAATTTGACCCCAGCTTACCTCGCCTGCTCTCTCACTCCCACTGCTTTCATCTCTCAATTGTTCCCACAGTGCATTTTGTGCCAGCTGCTTTCTATTCACACATACCAACTTCCACATTCACAGTTATCTAACTAAAGACAGGAACAAACAACGAACAGTAAAAGTTGATAAACACACAGTAGCAACTTACTTTCACACACACGCTCATTATTGTAAACCCAGTGACTAAGTGTGCAGGGTGAGGCAGTGCATTCATTCAGGAAAGGGCACACTAAGGAAAATGGGGAAGCTATGAGGGGCTTTTTCTTGGCCAGCAAGTCCAGGCTTGGTTGCAGGCCTGTCTGTCCCTACTCAGCGCAAACATGTCAGACATTTCACCACCAGTATGAGTGAGCTGAGGTCCCTCATTCCTCTGCTGCAGGTTACAGAGATCCCCAGCTCGCACTCTAAGCCTGATTTGTACCCAACAGAGTTAATTTGTTAATGCTACATAATTAGCTTTTATGCTTATTCTGTACAAATATGGAAAGCTGATGAGAGACATGGAGGATTCCTGAAATGTCTACAAACTGTAAAACACACATGCATATTTGAAAAAGCTGAAAGGCAATGTGTCCAGATGTGACCGAAAAATAATCATGTGGGCTACGTTTCTGACATCGGTGGATGCAGCTTTAACTGCTCACTTAACCAGAGCCTGGAGTCAGTTTGCACGTTTTCACTCCTGAATGTGGACTCGCACAGTGCCGCACTACAATTCACGCCGGAGAGACGTCCACTTGATTAATCCACGTGTTTCGGGACAAACAAGTCTCCATTATACAGACACTGGACCCGAGTTGTGCAGCTTTCAACAGGCTCGCCACCATGACAGACGACCACAACCAGCAATACAGGAAGTCAGCACAGCTCTCTTATGAGAAAAGTGAAAGCACTGCTCTGGCTCGAATATACTGAGAACACCCAAAACAAACCCACTTCCTGGCCCGACTGGCATCCACACCATGGTAGAAATAAGGGAATGTATTTATGAGCATCTGGCTGTGGTTCAGTGAGGTCAGTGAACTGATAGAGCACAAGGAGAGATCCCTGCTCCACTACATATTCCTGGAGACGTGGCCTGTAGACTGTGTGGTGTTCTGCCTTATTAGTAAATCCATAGATTTTAGCTGTATAATTTGCTGCACCATAAATATAATAGTCTTTGTTTAAAAAGAGGCATTATTTAGTTGGCATGTGTTTCGTCCCAGAAGTAAGGAATGAAATCCAGTATGGCTACCAGCCCTCTCACCCTGTGCACACACACACACACACACACACACACACACACACACACACACACACACACACACACACACACACACACACACACACACACACACACACACACACACAATGATTCCACCGTGTTGTGACAATGTTCAATCTGTCTTTGGGATTTCTTTGTCAGGACGGCATTATGCTGGTAACATTGACTGATATCTAACTTGGCTTTTGGAAGAAGACACACGGTTTTCATAAGCCTATTAATCTTAAAAGGAGCAACTGTCAGAAAACATACACCACCCCTATCCCTGACATAAAAAAGGCTCTTCCCAGGCCTTGATTTCTGGTTTGGCGGAAAACGATATCACACCGCCTCCAATAGAAGGCCTTGAATGTCTCCTTGCAAACTTTTCCATCATGGATCTGGCATTCTTAAGCTTAGAAACAGAGAATTACACCACAACTGCAATTCAGGGCACACGGCTGGATTTACAGCTCAAGAGGGTCATTTGAGAAATTACTGCTTATTGTTCTTGCAGCCCTCTCACAGCTTAATCTAAGTACAGCAACTAATCAAAGGCTAATAAGTAAGACAGATAAGACACAATGAGTGAAAGGAGATGCCAAAAGTTATTCATGAACAGAATAATTGGGAACTGAAAAATAAAAGTTTGATGTAATTTTCCACATACAACCCAATGTTCTTGTTTTTACTCTTGGCTCATTTCCAAGTAGGGCAGGCATGAATCAGCAGCAGCCGTGGATGGAGTCTGAAGTGCTCCAAAAGTAATTAAGGTTTCTATTCTTAATTGACAACAGATCCAGCCCAGCGACGTTCCAAACAACAACCAAGTATGTGAGTATAAAAAAGTTTACTGTACGTAATAATACCCAGCTTTCTGGCTGAACACACTGCACAGACTTTGAGCGTGAGTGTTAATGATGTAGTAACAAAACAAATGAGTAGTGTTGCTCGGTCAAAGTAAACCCCATTAAAAGAAGGTTGTTTTTATTTTTAATGAGGCTCATGTAATAACTGCAGGTGTTGCTGGCTATTTTTGTCCCTCTGAAATGTTTTTAACCAACACCCATCCCAAAGAAGAACACTATTTGTTTAACATTCTTGACCTTCGAGAAATACGTTAGGAAAGTAGCATTGAAAGTAGCATTGAAGATGTATCAACATTGTATTCGTTGGGATCATTTTGACCAGAAATACATTAGTTTGGAAGTCAAAAAGAGGTTCTCATTGACCTGAAGTGTAAAACATTAAGAGATCAGTGGGCGTGTCACTCTCGACAGAGAATGGAGTCTTCAGCAAAGAGTTGGAACTCGTTAGCTTTATGTTTTCTTATTATTAACAAATGGTCCATGATTTTTTCAAATATCTGTTATAACAGAACAAAACCTTGGAGGTAATCAAGGCGATTCGCCATCTTGTGACTGTTTTTATCTGTTGTATGCATTTTGTAATGCCCTCCCTTGAAAACAATGGTTCCACCTAAAACTGCTGGAAACGTGTTCAGGTGCTTTGCCCCCAAAGAAGCATTCGTTAATTTGTCTCATGCATGAAAGAACAAAAACATTTACTTGCTTTCTGGTCCCATGTAAGTTTCAGTTTTTCAACATGCAGAACTATTCTGTTTATGACCATAGAGGGAGCTCTTCATCATCCTTTTGTCACAGTTTGAATATCATGCAGCACTGGGGAAGACCGGTCTTGGTCATTGGTTTAAAACATGGCAATGAGTTCAGTTCAGCATAAAAGATCTGTTTATCTGAACACAGTGAATGTAAAAAAGTAAAAAAACAATAAGCTTACATATGATAACACAATTTATCAAGACATGGCACACAATACTGCCTAGTCAACCCTGGTGCTTACCTTTCGACATACAGACAAGATAAAATACCACATAGGGGAAAAGTTATAATTCTTTAAAAGTAATTGAAACAATTCAGTGTGGAATCCATAAATCTGAAAAAATAAACAGCCACATTGCCTAATAAATGTTCTTTTATCTGTCCCAAGCAATATAGCTATGGCCATTTTCAAATCCAATCCATCATTTTTGGGTCACCTGATCGTCATCTAGATTGAGATGGTAAATTGAAGCCATGTCTGATAAAGCACCTTGAGCTTTCATTAGGCTCCAGTCTGATAGCAGATGTGTAACATGTGTACTTATCACTAATATTGTGAGTTAGTTATCTTTTCCATTTCCGGAACAGATCCTAATCTTCCTGGATTTATGGTTACTGCTTATTTTTAGAGGTCATACTTTTATCTTAATACGGTGCATCATAATAAGAAGAAACTGTTTAGTCTTACAGAATCATACTGTGTGTAATCTACAGTGTTCCGGAAGAAACAGCTGCTGTAATTCAGAAGATGAATGTTTATATCATGACCTTATATACTAATATACACTCTGCAGTTGGTATGGAAGCTAAAACCTAATCTGGAAAAAGAATATTTAGTTAGTTTGCAGAGTCATCATCTTGGAAGAGGTCCCTGACCCTAACCCTAACCCTAACCTGACGCAGAAGAGGTGGCATGATATAACTAACCCTTCTTCCCCCTAAAAAAATACTATTTGAAATATAGATCTCATCTTTCCTCTCTGTATTTGATTTTGAGGCATAAGATTAAATCCAAGATTAGGCAAAAATATATGTGCATGAAATGTATCTCAATAAAAAGCAAACAAGCGCACAGCATGTGTGAACAATACCAGAATTCAGAATTCCAGATCTGAAACATGTTTACTCACACTGTATCATACGGTCATATTTTGGGATGACAGTTAGTTTTTTTATTAGCAACAGAGAGAAAAATGTCCTTTGTATTTTCCTAATATGTTTCCACTTTCAATGAAAACCAGATTTGTTAACCAACACAGAACAAAGTTGTCGTGGAATCCCAAGGACAGCCAGCAGTATAACATTAAAACAAACAGGATCCATCCATTTCTGATGGAGCCATACTTGTTAGGTTATGTAATGGGTACAATAAAAAACAGAAACAAATGGGCTGACTTATTGAAACATTTTAGTGGCCTTAATATTACATTTGGGCTAAAGAAGGGGTCCACAAAGAAATGTCTTCACAAACGCTGACCAAATAGACACACCTCTACTAAACATGTGGAACAGGGGATATGTCTGCTTCTCCCCCCAAAACCGTCAAAGTACATGCGTTATCCTCAGGCATCTCCCGCTATGTAACAATTAGAAGTTTGCTCAGAACATGAAGACACATGAGACGTGTTTAGTGAAGGTCACAAGCAATTACCCAGCCTGGTAAAAGCTGGCATGTCTCACATGGCACCACTGTACGCCCTCATTAGGCGTGCTCTGCAGCTCAGAGTGGGTCTCGTGGCTATAAAAGAACTGAGCTCGCTGCCTCCCAAGCCTCAGAACCTCACCAGCAGGAGCACAAAGAAACTACACATCGCCACCTCTGGATCAGATAGGAGTGGACAAACCTTTTTTTAGTAGAGGAGGGGGGCTACCTGACCGTGGAATCGTTTCTTAACAGGTTGGGCTTGGGTTGCTTTCAACAGGATAAACATTGATTCCCCTTCCTAATGAGCAACACAGGGTTATTACAATTTAGTCTAAATTTGAAACTTTAAGTTAATGTATTGGGTTTAACATTACAAAAATATCACCAATATAAGATCATAGCTTCTTTAAATGTCTGTATTCGGTTTACTATTCGGATCCTTATGGGAATATAAGGAGCTGGAGGCTTTTTTCTGACCTCGTGTGCTAAATACACACAATCTGGACACTATCTAATAATTCCCATACTGACCACTGCGATCACTAAACTCATAAACACTAAACATAGGCACACAAAAAAGGTCTTCAGTAAAACACTAGGGTTCACCCAGTTGTAGAAGAGAATTAAAACCATGACAAAAATAAATACACATTCTGTTTTTGTCATAAATGGGGAAGACACATTTATAAGAACATGATAAGAGATACATAATGTCCACATTGATGCACAATTGTAATACAAATAGTTATACACCTAATATGTATACTTGTTGTCCTTATGCCAGGTATAGGCTTTGATTGTATTTTGTGTATACAGACAGACAGACAGACAGACAGACAGACAGACAGACAGAGAGACAGACATACACACACACGCACACACGCACGCGCGCGCGCGCTCAGCCGCAGTGACTAGAACTTTTAAATTCGCCTTAACACTTTAAAGACAAAGCACACTTGGGGGAGTGAATCCTTTGATGACACTTAAAACCAACATCAATATTTACCGACGGGGGTCGTCGCACCTTGCGGGCGTCAGGTGTAGATCGGATGACTTAACTCGTGTCTCCTCTGAAAGCGATTTGGGAGGAAATGCTTCATCAAAAACGTTGAAGACCGGCGTCTGTTTGTGGACTAATAATAATCTTACTGAACTGAATAAACAATAACATAAATATAAATAATACATATATTCGGGATGATCAGGCATATTGAAACCAGTGAAAGGCCTAAACAGCGGCTGACTTACATTGAGGTCTTTTAATATACATTTACCATTTAATTAAATTAATTGAAATTCAAGATTGCTATATACAGATAATGGTGAATTGTTCTTGTATCAAAATTATTACAATATACCAGTTGGAATTATATGATCCCTTCATTCTAAAAATCTATTTGGAAACATACAGTGTCATTACATAATATGATTGATATAGAGAAACAGTAATCGATGGTATACTACGTGACACGATTCCATCCCTCATTTCACCAGCAACAGTAATTCACTTAAAAACGTAAAGACATATGACTTTAAGTGAGTGATCGTAATTAATCAAAACAAACTCAATAATAAGCATTTATCTACGACAGGTTATTACTGGGAAATCAATCATTTAATGTACTGTTCAGCTTTTAAATATCCTTCTAACACTTCGTGCTGTCGTGTGCACGATGACTTTAATTCATAAGTCCCACGAGAAGTCGTTTTAAGATAAAGATCTGTGAGAGTGTTAGGTTTGTGTTTAGACCTCTGATCAAATGGCACCTCGGTGATAAAAGAAAGAATTGTGTAGTTATAAAATAAGTCAGTGCATAATAATAATAATAATAACTGTTGAGTTGGCGTTAGTGTTTATACTGCAGTATTTATGTGGGCAAATATTGTATGAAAAAACGTTGAATCCTGGAAACTGTGAAGAGCCGTTTAAGATTGTTTTTGTTTTGTCACACAAGCTAACAAAGTGACGGTTAAAGAGTCGCACCTGATAACAATTAAGACTGGTGCAGCGTCTAATGTTTACGGAGATGATTGTATCAAACGTTATTATATATTAATCTCGTTTTTCACTCGATATATTTACATTTCAAAAATAAAAGGCCAGAGTTAGGGTCAGGCCACCAGTATTGCATTGGCTTTACTTATACGGATCTCTGCTGTTTATCTAACCTGCCTATTTAAACTGTAGAAAACCCAATCTGCTGCCGCGCATATTTTGGCTTTTAATATATTCTAAATAGTCTGAATTTAAGCGATAAACTTATATTTTATTAGTAACAATACGTTTAGAGACTGTGTGCATTTGAATATATCATCCATCTTGTAAAGGAGAAGATGATACAAAACAAAAATAAAAGTAATGCAAATTCAATAGGTAGCCTACTAGCATGATATATAGCGAGACGTTTCAGTTTTGCATGAATTTTTAGTTTCCAGAATGTTTAAACTATTTCAGGTCTAAAAACAGAAATATCGTTCGTTAAGTGCAATTCCATTAAATTTGAAAATGGTTACAGCCAACAATAAATTATAACGACCAACCAAAACATGTTAAAATGAACTATTACATGTGTAACAGTTAGGGGTACAATACAGGACGTATTTGATAACGTTTCTGAGTTAATAAAGCAGACTCGTTGAGAAAAACTATAAAACAAAAAGATACATTTAAGCGAAAATTCACCACCTTCTCAATATATTGATGTCAATTTTAAATGCAAGTGGGAAAGGTACTTTATTTTCTAGTGACATTTTCAGAGATACTTTTACCTTCCCCGAGAAGTCCTACATTTCAAAAAGGTTGTGTGTGCTGAGAGAAGCCTGCAGTTCCTCTGGTGTCCAGATGAGGGGGGTCCTGCCAGCTAAGGGAGAAACAGAACAATGTGCAGTGAGTCAGACAGCAGTGGCACTGACATCTTAAATATCACTTGTTTCCACAATTATTCATACTCAGCATCAGCAAAATATGAAGTTACATCCATTTAGCCACCACAACCCTGCAATGTGCATGCAAATACAGCATATAAATAAGAAATATATGAATGCTATCCAGACATCAATAGCAAATTGAGGCGATCTTCTTCAGCTTCTCTGACCAGACCTGATGCTTTCCATGTGTCCTACTCCCAGACCTGGATGGTGAAGTGGCCATGAGACACAGAAGAGAGGGTGGAGGTGGAGGTGGTGGGGGATAAGGACACTGCACCTTGTTACCATCGGGTCGACTGTTAAGTTTTACAAGTAACGTTTTGCGAGCATATAAATGATACCTTCTAAACTTGCACAGGAAACTCCGAAAACATGCTGTGATAATGCATGTCTCTGGCATCCAGTCGATATGCCATAGTCTGGGCTCTACAGAGGTATCGATTACATGAGCCCCTCCATGTTTGATGCTCTAACACTGCCTTATAAAAACTTTCCACTTTGCTCTCAAACTACTCCTTCAGCTTCAACACAGCTCAACTATGGAAAACAATGCAGACAAAAAGAGTAGGCCTATGTTCAATACAATTATTTAAATAGAATAGTCAATCAGATATTTGCACATCCCATCGACAGGTGGATACTTTCAGGTGATTCTACTTTTATAATCAAACCGATGCACTAAAACATGTGTTTCCAATATAAAACGCAAACAATTCCAGGAAGTGTTCCCGTCCACTGTCATCCAAATGCAAAACTATATGGTGTATAAGTCCTCACCAGAAGACTGCATGTTGGATGGAACGTTTCCCTTTCTGTTACTTCCCTTGTGCAAAAATATTCAAGGAGGCTGCACTGCTCCGACCGGGTGGGGTTTGCATTGGCTGACAGCGTTCCCAGCTCGGGACGAACCAATGAAAGCAGAGCAGAGGCTCGGCGTATAACAGCGAAGATTGACGTGGAGGACGCGTCAAATTAATTTCAGCAAACGACGGACTCCCCGGGATAACTCCAATTTGCTTTTATCGGATGAAGATCACTTCGGTGCCATTCTACCTTGCGGTCACTTGTTTCCAAAAAAAGAAGAAGGGGGCGCGCTGCACTCGGAGGAGATTTTAAAGAGGTCTATTTTTCCTCTTGCGGGGCTCATTCCTCCCGTTCCCCTTCCTTCTCTTGCCTTCTCCCGGACGCATTCAGCCATTTGAAGGGGCACCTATATTCCCTGGCATCTCGAGACGTATAGGCAAATGGGTAAGCCCGCGTTACCATCTGCATGCTTCACTGGCAGGGAGCTTATGGAAGCGTATCCACACTCACCACGCCCGCGTAAAGACAGAAATGTTCCTTTTTTTCCCTCTTCAACTGCAGATAATTTGCAAATCAAGAGTGTCTTTTTTTTTGCACGACAACTTGTCAAGTTTACTCCATGGTGGATTTTTCCGGCTCTATTCAGCAGGCATTGTTTAAAGCTTTAAATCTTTAAATGGAACCACACCACCAATTATCCCATGGAGTGAGTCTTTGAAGAGCTCTCGAGTGTCAAATCCTCAACTTCGCCATGTTTATGTTGTATTTTTTGTTGTGTATGCGGGGCTGGCGGAGAAAAATCTGAGTCAAATTGTTAAAAAAAAAAACGTTTATAAAGTTGCAAAATAGCCTTTGAGGTTAGCTGTCTGTGTAGGCTGACACATGTTATGGGATAGAACTCTGTAACCTCAATTTGTGGTGAAAATTACAGGAGCTGTATGGCCTGTGTCCGCAGCCTGAACATTTTGTCTTTTAACAATAAATACATATAATTATTCTAAGAAATTATATTTTGTGGCAGAGGAAGTGCATCAACATGACAACATGATAATAGTACATTGTAACATGTCAGAAATGCATGTGTAGGCTACTCACTTCATGCAGAGTAAATATGTCTTTTGTGCCTCCATTCTCCTGCAGAGCAAAACTATGGAGAGGTGAACCAGCTTGGCGGTGTGTTCGTCAATGGGCGACCCCTGCCCAATGCCATACGGCTAAGAATAGTGGAGTTGGCCCAGCTGGGGATAAGACCCTGCGATATAAGCCGGCAACTCCGAGTCTCCCACGGCTGCGTGAGCAAGATTCTGGCGAGGTACAACGAGACGGGTTCCATCTTACCCGGTGCCATCGGTGGAAGCAAACCGAGAGTCACGACGCCGAACGTGGTGAAAAATATCAGGGATTACAAACAAGGAGACCCCGGGATCTTTGCATGGGAGATCCGGGACAGGCTTTTGGCAGATGGAGTTTGTGACAAGTACAATGTCCCGTCGGTTAGCTCGATCAGCAGGATTTTACGCAACAAGATTGGAAATCTCTCCCAGCCCAACCAGTATGAGAGCAGTAAACAAGGCTCCGCGCAGGCCGGGCTCTCCTACAACCACATTTACCCGTATTCCTACCCCAACGCCATGTCGCCCACTAGCGCTAAAATGGGCAACCATCATGGAGTACCGATGACGGCTGGACATATGAGCATATCCCGGGCCTGGCCCTCCGCACACACCGTCAGCAACATCCTCGGTATTCGAGCCTTTATGGATTCTTCAGGTGAGGAAAACAATCACGTTATGCCCTGTGAGAAAGGCCTCTGTGTTTTCACACAACAGCTTTAATAAACCCGAACAGCTAGTTATTGTTGTGTTCTCCAGCATGATGAATTGCAACATTACTCTGCACAACTCGTTCTGGAAACTGGCGGGGCAATGTGTCCATTACAAGTGGCACAGGCCTCCGTTTCACCATTCAGCCAGAAAGCAGTAAGGCCACTCACAATAGGCCTTTTCATGGGATGATGCATTTGCAAACACCTTGCTCACCTGCTTTATCCCCACTAATCCCTCAAGTAGTCATTACTGCCATTTCTCTTTGCCTTTCTGGTCCTTCGGTCATTGTTAGTGTTAAGTCAGCTCGACGACATAATTGTATTTGCAAGACAATTTTACGTGATGCAATATAGGGCTTTATTGACAAGACAGTATAAACAATTGTTAACATATAGAATTAAATTAGGGAAACATATTTATAATAATATATATAATATGTATTTGTCGTTTCCTTCGTTTTTCTGTGTTTTGTTTTTTATTTGATTTGTTTCACTCAATATAGACTCAAATATTACATCACACCTTTTTATAAACAATTACGGACTTTACTATAATGATAATTTCGTTATTTCATGATGTCATTGTTTAAATAACTCTCAATTATATTATTTTTGATAAGCCTGCTGTTTTGAAAATGAAATACATTTTAAAGCCCAATTTCTTTTTGTCCAATTTATTATAGGCTAAACAGAAAAAAAGACAAAGCCTATGTGACATTCATGTAACTAAATAAAAAATAACTTACGAGTAAATAATTACAAATATTGATAATTTAATTTACTTAACACATTATAAAGGAATGGAACCCCACTTTTTTGTAGCATTTCTTTTTTTACCTTTAAACATTTTTGACATGCACTGACTGTTTCTAATTCAGCCATTGCTGGGACGGACGGATATGCACAGAAAATGGAGGACTGGAGCTGCGTCAACAGAGCAGCTTTCCCCGCGGCTCACTCTGTCAACGGGATTGACAAAACAGCCATTGACACTGACATAAAATACGCTCAGGTAACATGCATGTGTACATAATGTAACGTGTATGCATCAAGTAGGCTACTCTGTATTCATATCGCCATAGTATTTTCTTAAAAGGAATGATTCTAATTGTTTAGTGCCAAAATGAGCAGGTAGCCTATTTAGTAAAGTAGTGCTCTCGCTCCAAAGGCCTGTGGCATGGATGTGAAAAGTTGTCATATCAGGGACCCTGAACAGAGTCATGTAATGCCACAGAGGGCTCTGCTTAATCAGATTGTACCCCTGAGACTCCACAGAGTATTATTACTGTTGATTAAGTGTGCTGTTTTAGGAATGAGACGGACTGACATCTGTGTATACTCCAATTAGTCTTATATGCTGAATTAAATTAGAGTGAATGTGGTGTATTTCCTCCCGTCTTCATTTAAACCACTCAGTGTTAGAGAAGCTGGAGGCCACATGTCACTGTCACATTCTATTATAAAATTTTCCGGGGTTTTGCTGATTTTGTCCGTGTCTTATCTGTTTTCTTCAGCCTTCCTCCGCACTGTCCGGTTATGTCTCCGCGTGTGCGTACTCTCCCTCCAACCAGTACGGAGTGTACAGCGGGGCAGCAGGCGGATACGTGGCCCCGGGACACCACCACTGGCAGCCGCAGAGTCCGGCCCTGTCGCACCCAGGCGGCGGGATGGGCATGCACGCGGGGGATATCCACTCACCGATGAACTTCAAGCACCAGGCCCGAGAAGGTAGGGACCACGATTTAATTTGGAAACTGGTGACAGATGTGTCCAATCCTTTAAAACAAAACATGAACACTGGGGTGCTGTTGCTTTAAATTATATTTGGTGTATAAAATATATTTTCCCGATATTTATTCCAATAATCCAATGAAGTGTCTAAAAAACCCAGCAAATGTTCCCCAAACTATTTTTGTTGATTGTTTTTCGTTACCATCAGTCAATCAGATACTCAATTTGTATTTCATTTGTTTTTGATATTTTAATATTCTTAAGATATTCTCACATTTGTAAATTATAAAACAGAGTGTTAGACTATTTACTTCGATCAATTCATTATGACAACTTTTGGCAATCCCTTTTTATCAAGTTATTCCCGCAGCCTCTCTCCCTCCTTTTGCACGCACACGCTTTCGCAATAAGCAACGACCGCAACGAGTGTAAACATTTACCAAACCCCAAATGAAGCCTAATTATATGTCAGTTATTAAATATTGACCTACCAGACTCGGCATGCGAGGTGGTCCATGGGGACATTTTTACGCATTATACATAGAATGGAAGAGAAGCCTTTTTGAGACTGCTTGTTAATAATCACGTTTTTTCTGATAGAGCGGAGCTTAACTTTTTAGAACTTGTAGGAAAATGAATCTGCTTCTATCTCTGGGAGTGAACACAGATTTTAATGTCTTATTTGGGTTTTGCAGGAGACAGAAAACAGCCCACTCCTCTGAGCAAGCAGCAGCAGCAGCAGCTACAGCAGCAGCAGCAACACGAAGACTTGAACAGTGTGCATGGACTCAGTCTCCCTACCTCATCATCATAACCGGGATTTATACCACCTTAATAACGAGACCGAATTAAACTGAACTAATTTCAACAAATCCAACAGTAAGTCTGAACACTAACGGCTTGTTTCCCGAGTGTTTGCAGTTTAGTCAAACACAGGCCCATTCACGTTCATTGTGGGTGCAGTGACCGACCTTCCTCGCTACATGAATGTAAGCTGTTTGTTCTTTTGAACACTTCATATTGCTATTCTCTCATGGAGACTGCAGGATCTTTTTTTTGTTGGAGAATACATTTTTTATTCCAACCTGTCATTGATGTTTTATTATATAAACCAAGGGCTATTCTGTAATCTGTCGTATATAATATTATCTTAATTTGTGACCATGATCTCGATGCTATACAGTGACGATGTGAACAAAGAGATACAATGTTTAAATGTAAAATATTTGCCAAAGCTTTAATTATATATTTTTATAATTTCCTTGTAAATATTAACTAAATAAAGGCTTTCTTAAATGCCATTTGTTGTTCATATTGTTGATTCATATATCGTTGGTTATAGCCTATCATTGAGGTTAGGTTTTGATGATGTCCGTTTAAAGAAACAGAAATAACATAGAAAACATTAAACTACAGTTAGGCTACTGTAACTCCAGAAGCGATGTTTGACGATTTCTTAAAGGTTTTCCTTACTTCATAAAAGTAAGTGACATAATTTATCTGAATGAAAGTTCGATTTTGTAAGGAATAATGTCTTTCTTTTAATCTAAAACTGGTTTAATAATGCAGTGAATTCGTCCTATAATTAGCGAGATTTTTGCACAACTTTTGATCCTGAGTGCATTTCAATATATTGGGTAATTTTTCTCATTACTTACTGTGAAAAGTAATATCTTGACTCAGGTGTTACCACAGCTAAACAGACTGGGCGCCTCTGCTGATGCTATCTCTCTTGTAAATGATACCTGCCATTATGGAAGTCAGAGATGTGATCGTGCACGTTAATGAACGATGTGCACGAGAGCAGCTGCCTGTCCAAATCCACCCACATGCAGCAGCAGGGTTATGTTTTTTCCCGTATATAAATTATGAGTATTTTTCCATACAGGCCTAAACTGTTCTCACACATGTTTAGTCCTGTGCTCTAACGACACATTTGGATCCCTTCAATACCCATGCTCTGTTATGTGGCTTTAATTCGACAAATTAACTCTTTGGAAAAAATCTCATAAATAAATACAAATATATAGTTTTATCACAAATAGACTGAATATTTATTTTGTTGAAGTAATACCTTTATTGATTTCCTTTTGATCAACATGAGAAGCCGAATATACAAATAAGTTTAGTTTCTCTTGCATTTGAAGTTACAGTTAACCTTTTGATTGACATTTTACCCAAATTGTGAACCAAAATAAAAATAAAATGTCAATACATAAACGCAATATCTACCCAATGGGAACAAAGTTAATAAAGTTAATACATTTGTCAAATATTTTATAGAAGTTAATGTGCTTCTTTCCATTTAACATAATTTGTGTGATTGAAATGAACTCAGATGATGCTCCACTTCTCCAAGGTGACTTGATGATGGTGAGGTCAGGGGGATATTAGCAGCATGGTTTGTTCGGTGAGGATCCAGTAGTTTAGACAATTCTGTGTTTTTGTAACAGCACCTTCAGTGTAAAGCGGAAGTAAAGTATTTAGTGGTTGTACTTTTTGCCTTTGAAAGACACAATAAACAATTGATTTAATTTACATTTTGGGTGTCAGGAGACCTTTATGAATTAAACCAAATGCTAAAGAACACTGTGTGCATTTAGACAAATAAATACTGTGACTTGTTTCCCACTGATCATGGTTCATTCTCGAGATTATTGAGTTTATATATTCAATGTTATCAATGATTGATCAGCCAGGTCAGCTTTAAGGTTTTAACACTTTTTAAAAGTGCCAGTCAATTTAAAGAAAAATTAACCCCTGCATTTATATTAAGATAAGTATTAAAAAATACAAAAAAGGGTTTTGAAATATGGACATACATTGCTTCTGATATTTGCAAACCATACTTCATCCCAAACTAAATGAGCATACGTGTAAGGGTCACTGACTTTATTGATTTAAAGATAATGTATTTATGTTTGGATTCTGGTTTCTTGATTATATCGATGAAAACCAACATAGAACAGAACAAAAATATGTTTCCAAAAGGGGAATCAATTATTATTTTAATATATGTGTTTTTACCAAACTATAGAATTTGTTTTGTTATGTTTGGCCTATAAATTCCTTATTTAGTGATCTTCAAATGTCCCGTGCAATCATGACATTGAAGGTGCAGCCATATCAAAATTGCTTTTAGGTCAGCAGTGACTTGATTGATATGAAAAACACCTCTAAAGAGGGATCATAAAAAGTGGAAGTAAGTTATCCACAAGGTTCTACTACGATGCTTAAAACAAAAGACAAAGCATTTATGTGTCATACCCATCAGTTTGAATAGCAGGCATTAGGATACACACTGGATTTTGGTTGCTTTCTTGGCTCAACTTTGCAGCCGTTGATTCCTTTCCCCCTTTTTGCAGCAAGATCCCATGTGACTCAGTATATCCAAACATTAAGATGGCCTATGAGTACACACGCTCCCTGACTGGAGTCGATCTGTTTTCCCGGATACCACTTGGGGTTCAGAAAACACTCCTTCATGGTGGCGGGGTTACTTCCTGCGGGACCTATGGTCATCAATCAGGGCCGCAAAGTGATACCCCCCACTGCGTCTTCTGCAGAGCCTCTGTGTCCGAGGGGCAGCAGGTGGGCTCGTTGTTTCCTATTGAAACAGAGCTCAAAAACATAATATTTCTTTAATTTTAATGTGTGTGCTTTGAGACGGGTACAATGAGACATTTTCTAGTGAGGCAACGTTTTTTATCCCACAAACCAGGATTCAATGTGTGTGTATTTTGAACAATAGTTCTAATAGTTCCCACTGAGCCCTTTTTTTAATACATTTCTAAGGAAGTTGTGAATTCATAAGGATAAATACCCACACTATTTATACATACAACTATTTCAATACCCTTTGAATGTCTCTATAATTTATTATCCAATGTTTATTGTTAATATTTCCTGGTGTCCAGTGCAATGGATGTATTTTGGAGTAAGGATTGGATCCAATAGACTGGGAAATTAATCTTTATTAGATATAACCATATATTTTAGCAAAAAAATAAATATATAATTGAATAATCTTAAAAATAATCCCTGTTTTAGGTAATGGAGGCACAAGGAGACATTTTGCACTGTAACTGCCAGACTTTCATAAAAGTACTGAAACACAGAAGTGTATATGCCCAGACTTAAACACAGTGCTCTGATCTGCAGGTTCTTGAGAGAGCTACCTCTGCAACTTAAACATGAAAGGATTCTCAAATGCCACAAGTGTAAACAGACACTTGGCGAGATGGATAGGAGACCAGGCCTCCTTGATCCTAATGGATATGATATTAGGCAGTATTAAAAATCAGAGCAGAGGTGAAATGGTGAGAGATTCTTGAAAAAGTACTATCCTATCTCCAACAATTCATCAATGTCTGCCCTGTGTACTGGAAGAATTGAGTGTTACATAAAGACCAAAGTTCAGTTTATGTGTTAGACACTTTGCTGGGTATGATTTAAAACATTTTACATTATCTGTCATTTTTGTCAAGAGGGAAACTATAGACTGGCCAGGATTCAATCACTCACTCACTTCTCTGCATTCACATGAATCAAAGTCAACAACAGATCATCTCAGGACATGGCGACATGGCTGGCCAGACAGGTCTTGGAAAAAGAAAAGAAAGACACACGAAAAAAACCTTTTAAAAAGAGAGTGGCAAGCTGGCAAACAGTCAAATTCTAAAGAGAAAGTCAGAAGCTCTCACGTCTGAAATCTCGAATGAATTCTCTTTCCATGGAAAAGTTTTGCATGCAAACATGTGCGATGCTGAAACATGTGCTTGTCGTGGCTTTTGGCAAGCAGGATATCATCTTTTGAGAAATGGAGCCATGAATCATAGCTGCCAGCTTCATGTTTACATTGTTTGACAGATTTTGATGCACAACTGATGAACAGTGAACAATAAATCAGGTAGAAAAAATTATACAAGCTCACCAACATTTGACAAAAGCAGCAAAAGAAGATAGATATTGTTATTGGACCTATTTGTAAGTGATGCATTCACTTTTTAGCACCCTAAACTTAAACACCGAAGCAGTGGGTTCGCAGCGATGTCATCCTTGTAATGAAATCACCATTGAATTTTCTTCTTCTTTTTCTTTTTTTTCCGCTGACTGTCCACAGGATTTCCAAGCAGGCAGTTACAGCTCTGTAGTCTTGAGGATGATAAATGTCTCCCTCCCATGTTCTTACTTGCTTGGCCAACTCACCACATCAACCAGACGCTCTAAAAGCAAAAGGGACAGAGACATGATGATGACATTTGGCTTTCTAAATGAAAACGTATCATTTCACATGCTCTCAGGAGATTCCAGCGCTGTTTTCGGTCCTCGAAGGATACAGCAATAAAGAGAACAACCACAGGATGGGATGAACTGCAGTGCCCAGTTTGATTATTGTATACCAATGACCTAAAGAGCATGAAATTATGTTTGCAAATCAAATTATCTCCTTGAAGATACTGGCATGAAAGCAGGCATATTATTTTTTTAAAGAATGCTTGTAATTTGTGTACATGCAAATATCAACATCTATTGTCGGTTCTTTACTGGAAAGGCTAAACTTGCATTATGGAAATTTGTCAGCAGTTTTGTAGTCAAAGTCTATTTTTGTGAGACGGACAGAGAGACAGTCCTCCGTGCAGGAAGATCCTCTCCAATTTGTGGAGAATATAGAATTAATGTTCTGCCCTACTGCCCATCTGTGACTTATTTAAAGTGTGCTGAAACATATACTGTGCTAAATGTTGCCACACACATGCCAAAGGCAACCAGTAGAGACAAAATATGTGGAGTTGGATTTAAGGGTTGCCTTCAAGTTAATTTTTGGCTCAAATTCTTATTAGGTGATAATGGGATGATGACTCTTCTCTCAAAAATGCTAGTGGTAAACCACCGGACTGTCTGTTGGTTTGGAAAGGAAAATCCTGCAAGCCTCTCAGCTGGGTCTCTGAAATGAAGCTTATTTACAAAAGATGTATACTTTGATTTTTGCTTAATGTCAAAAATGACCAAATGATTTATTTCTATACAATCATCAACAGTAGTAAATTGTGCATTTATTAGGGACTATTTTCAGCTGTTGAGTAATATATATTTGGTGCTGTAGTTCATTTACCCTAATTACAGAAAGTGGGATTGACTCAAGTAAACCTACCGAGTATGTTCCTTCTCACACAGAGCAAGTGTGTGGCACATGAATGTGTTTCAATAATGTATAATAGATATGGATATATAT
>NW_011353619.1:0-6112 GCF_000735185.1 Notothenia coriiceps | reverse complement strand
CGTCGTCGTACGTCTAGTGTGTGTGTGTGTGTGTGTGTGTGTGTGTGTGTGTGTGTGTGTGTGTGTGTGTAGCAAAAATCCATTCAAAGTCAAATTATACTGCTTGTGGCACCTAATAAGCACATAATAAGAACAGTATATATTGTCATGCATAATAAATGTACTTCGATGCAATCTTATCTGCTACGAATGCACATGAGAACACATTTTAAAGGATTGGTATGAAAACAAAGCTCAGACAAAAAAAAATGATGAAATGCATGGAACTCTTCAGACAAGATAGAGAGCCATGTGGGTGGCTACTCTTTACTGGAGATCCTCTCAGTCATCACCCTCCGCTGCAGACTGAGTCAACCACCAGTCAGACTTCCAAGCCACAATAGCCAGGTGGGCCTCTGCAGAAATGCTTAAACTGCATTCAATTGTCTCGTGAGCCCTCTGTCTTTCAGCTCCAATTCTCTGTCTGTCAAAGTGTGACACCACAATGAGAAACATAATCATGTTCTGTTCTCAGTCTGAGAAGTGTATAAGTAGCTTAGAGAATAAAGCGTGTATGTTTTGGCAATAAAATAAAATAATGCAGCTGAAGTTAAAGCCATGCGGAGCCCTGTGAGCATCAATCCCCACCTTGTAAATCAACAACAGGCAAGGTTTGAACCATGGTTGATTGCAAAATATTACAATACAGGTATAAATTACATCATAAATACGTGCTGTTTCACATTTTCAGGTACAGGTATACACAGTGTACAGGTATACACAGTGTACTGTACATTATGTAACTCGACTGTATTGTCTTGTTTATCCCACAGTAACATCTAGGAAAAATGTGTAGTATGTGTTCCTTCATGGGAAATGACAAAGAAAAGCCATTAGTCATCTCCACGGCACAAAAAGCCGCTCTCGCTGCCTTGCTAGCTGAGACGGACAAAAGGTGAGTGTCAGAGTGATAGAGGAAGTGCTTGTCTTCTCTTCCTGCTCTCAGTGGCACAATAATGAAGAGGATGTCTCAGAGTACACCAGGGCTATCCATTACTAAGTTAACAAGGTCTCCGCTTCTCTATAAGTGAAATCCAAGGTCTGTCTTTCTGTCCGTCACACGAAAGAAAAAACAAATAAACAGACACGTGAAATCGTCAAGGTTTTACTCGGGGCCCGATGTGTGCCAAAGAATGCTGAGTCTTTGTCCATTAAAAAAAAGACACTGTATGGAGACACCATCATGCCATCTTGGTTCCACCTGCAAATGCACACAGGGAAATTCTAAGAGGAAGGCTCACATTTCCCCCAAAGAAAAGTTTGTTCCTGCCAGACTGACTGGTTGTCCCAATGTAAACATGTCGGGGAAAGCAAGGGGAAGCGCCTCCAGCTGCTCGCTTACACTCAAATTCCACCAAGCAGGTTGAATCAGTCCCGCGACCAACGGACTTGCTTTAAAAAATAATTTTCAACAATAAAAAGCAGCTCCTAAAGTAAATTAACAATGAAGACAAATGTCACCACCATTAAACATGTCAGGTCCTTAACCAGGCCTGCCGTCAGGAGGGGTCAAAGGGTACAGATGTCTCCATCCCAAGGCCCATTAAATGTCCAAAGTGATGATGCAACTGTGCATTGTTGACAGAAAATTCATGTTAAAATCGGCAGGAGGAAAGCTAGTTAACGTTAGCTATTTTGCACAGTCATGCGTTAAGTGAGATTGCATTGACTAAAATAAGGATTACAATTAGTACTAAAAAAACGTAAATAGTAAAAAACAGTTGTGAAAGTAAATGTAAACTATGTAGGGAATTATGATATATTTAATTTCCCAACACCAGCTCTAAACAGCTTATAAATTATGAATGGATTTGAATCAATGCCAATAGTTATTTCTTTTTTTACTTCACTTCAGTATATCAAGTTAATCCTGAAGGTTTTAGAATGATCCAATATTTAAAAAAACGTTTTAATATTGTTATAATTTTTGTTACTGAGCTTGGCTAAGCTTCATACATCAACCAAACTATGAGTAAAACAAGACCTTTCACAACAACCAAACCAATCCCTGCAGCATGCATGATGCATGTGCTATTTTGTGTTTTTCTACAGCATTCAGGATCTTTCCACATCCATCTGTCCTCTTGTCTCAATCTGCAAAGCCGTTATTTTACTTTCATCGCATGCAGCTAACGGCTAGGTCAGGAGAATCTAGTTTCTTCATTTGGTGTTGATAGGGGGGATAAAGGAAGATTGATTCCCTCAGTCTCATCGTCGCAGGTGTTTGTCTTTACCACCAGTGTCCTCTACAAGCAGTTTCTTATTACACTCTGGTGAGAAAAGGAGGACCTTCGAGTCTTGTGCATTCCGACAATGCTCTGAAGAGTGTGTAATTTCGGAGAGCAAATTTAGGGGGGGAGGCAAATCAGTTTTTATTCAAAGCAGACCTGACTCAAACGGAGATGCACCGCACTGTGGTCAGACTTCAAACCAACTTGTTACTTGGCTTTTTCATGTTCAGACTGCTGTAAATCTCCAATCCCTCAGAACGCAGCTGAAAAAAGACACAGACTGTTGTTGATTTCCATCTTTTTGGGAGGCTGTCTCCTTAATAATGTGCACATTGATGGTGAAGCAGCTGATGACCAATTTGTAAGCAAAGATCTTATCTTAGTCTTCAAATTGGTCATGTTTTTGACATCAATTGTTGAGTAAAGTTAACCAATACTTGCCATTTTTGTCAGCTTCCTTGTTTAGAGCTGTTTCTACTGATTTCACTTCTAAGTGATTGATGCGCAGCACTCTCAGAAGTGAAGCCTTCAGATCAAACTGAGAAGATAGGTTGGATTTCATCATTAGAGTTAATCCATCAACAATGCCCAAGCACTGAATAAAGCCAGAGTAAATGAGTGTGTTTGCTCTGTCTTAAGGGTAAATATTAGTTTGTCCAGATAATGCTACGGGGCTGCTGAGGGTTTCCACAATGCTTAAGTTACACCAGCGTCTGCTCTGTTCCAACAGAAGAATAGTTTCCCACTCTTTCTTCTTCTTGAAAGCCAAACATCAGTAGCAGTCTCAAGTGGCTGAAAGTTTTAGTTGATAATCCGGTCTGTCACTCAGACCCACAGTAAGATTAATGGCAGGGGAACTCCTATCTGGCAAACATCCCACTCAATCAAAACAAATAACTTGGTCGGAGAAATTGTTCTAAGATACAGAGCTGAAGCAGAAATGGTTGCATTACTTTTTGTGGGAGCATGTGAGGGAGCATGCTGACCAAAAATATAGCTATATAAAATAGCTATTCATTAAATGTATGTTTTTTTAATAGACCAGCAGCATACGTGGATATTGGTCCTGTATAAGTTGTACTAATTTTGTAGATAGGGTTGTAAAACTGGAATTTAAGAATCACTTACATTTTGAAAATTAAAAGAGTAGTCCTTGTCCTGTGATCTCTCCTGTTGAAGTGTCAAATTAAGTAGGTGGGAAAAGGGAGCCCTCTACTGCTGAGTCAAACCACAATACAGCTCTGAACAGACACACACACACAAAGATTTCAGTTTTATTGCCTGCAGTTATGAACCAGGAAGTGTTAGCTGCTTCATTAGGTCAGTAAGAGTACACAAGCTGCACCGAGATGATATATTTTACATTTAGAACCAACATTCAAGGGTCCAAGGAGACATGACAGTGACAGACTGATAATGCATTCAGACTTTTGGTACCATATCCCTGAAAAAATAAATGTCCCCGCTTTCTGACTAAGACATCCAATCACTTGACCATGAAAGAAACCAACAAAAGTAGGATCCAGCTAAACCACACTGATGTATGAGCTGCTGTATGAACACATCTTGCAGATCTGCAGCTGCAAGATAGATGGACTACTCAGGCATGGAAAATATTGGCTCTAAATATGACATTGACAGCGATAATAGCAGCTTCACGCTATGCTGGGTCCATAAGGAGCTGAGAGAGGCTAATTCCTTGCAGTGCTGCTTTGTTCTTTTGTTGCATCTGCCACATATTTTATGTTTATTTATGGGACGTTGGCCGATTTCATATCCATGTGTGCTTTACGAGTGCAAGCTCATTAGTCCCCCTTTCTCTCAGTGACATCCAAGGAGCAAAAAAAAAGATACCTGTGAGACGTTTGAAGTCACCTTAATTGTGAGCAAACACCTAGAAAAAATGTTAAGCCGACCCAATCTTAGATTCTAACCAATGATCTTGCCTCGTTGACTGCCCATGAAAACCCTGCTCTCGTCTCAGACCTGCCGATAACCATCTTTAATGAATAGCTGTGTGCTACAAGGAGTGCTGACAGATAGAGATCATTTCAGGAACGGTGGGGTTCAGGTCTCAATAACAATCATGGAATTCCATCTTTGGATGTCCTCCATAATGCCACACAGTCTGAGATTGCTCTCGCAATGGACCTCCACCAAAATAAAACTTGGCACCAGTGAGGTTTTCTTGCCCAACTCCAACAACTCCACGTCTGAACACCCTGGGCCTCCTCCGAGCTCCAGGATCTATCTGTCGATGAACGCTGACTCTTTGTTGGTGCTTTCTGATCTCAGTTGGAGATACCGGACGGCTAACCACGACTGAACCGGCGACTGAAGGCACAGGCACAGCTCCCTGTGAGTGCGTCTGAAATGCCCAAATTGAGCCATTTCCCCCAATCTCCAAGGAGAGTCCTTATCGTCTGCAAGAGCCCGAGTAGACATGTGTATAATTTGCTAAATACTATGCTGATACTGCAAATTAGGTTTAATAGCAGTTGAGGCCCAGTTAAGCTTCATAATGTATGTTTGTGGTCTTTTATAACCAGTAGCAGTAAAGTAAAAGAAAAAACTCAAACGAAAAGTCAAAGTATCATTCAGTGGGTGTCTGCTGTCATACTTCACTGATATTTGTTGGATTGTTCATCCTGTCATAGCAATGTAATTAGACATGAAAACACAAGACAACTGCTTTGTACTGACTTCTTCCCCCAGGGTAAAGGAACTGTAATTAGACAGGTCTCACTCTGACAAGCTGTCAACCATAATACTGTGTTTTGTAACCCCCACAGCTAATTTCTTACCCAACCCTATAAAAGATTGTAATGAATTGAAACATGACTTGTTACTGTATGCTGTCATCTTAGCAATCAATCATGCCAAACAAGCCTACCTTAAACTGCTATAATTTTAAGAGGACAAATCCACACCAAACCTGAGCCCTGTAAGAAGCCGGATTTTCGCTTAGCGAGGTAACTTCAGGGTAAACTCTGGGTTTCCGGTCTTACAATGCTGGTTCTCTTCTTACCGGGGTAGATCTCCATGGTAACTTATGCTGAACGGCAAACCTGATCCGGAGCAGGTTTGGTTCCAGGATAAGAGATCAACTCAGTGAAAGCACCGCCTGCTGACCAATCAGAGCTCAGTGTGCGGAGTTTAAAGCTATCAAGTGATGTTACAGGATAAAGGAATAACAGAAAAAATTCCGTTGCAGGAAAGACGGCCGGCAAAAATCAACTGACTGCGTGAACGTGAACATTAATAGAATATCACCTCCCATCTTCAGAGCAACCTGACTAATATAACATTAGCGTTAAGAAAGCTTACTTAAATATCTGCCACAACATAAGTAACCGGATCAAAATAACATTACATGCAGTCCACGGCACTGTGAGTGCAGACGTCAATGTGTCCCATTATCATTCATATCACATCATATCACTCGTCACCAGTGGCGGCTGGTGGAAAATATTTTTGGTTGGGCTGTTGATATAGTGAGTAAAAACATTTTTTTTGGGAGAAATTACCCCTTAAATTGGGACTTCTGGTGATGTAATGGCCCCATAAAATCGTGGTTCTAGGGCCAGGAACAACCAGGCTGAGTCGGGCTGAGTATGCTAAACTAGAGAGAGAATTGCTGTCAAGGGGGCTACAACTACAACAAGATGAACATATTTGACCGTGATTTAATTGTAATACACGTTTCAAAATGAGGCCGAAGTAACAACATACTGATACCGGATAGTAAAAACCATGAATTAAGGCTTTGACAAGTCTGCAGACAGACGGCAGGCGAAAAACCTTTTAAAATGTGTGTTTTCTAATGGAGATTTGGCTAAGCT
>NW_011353618.1:0-3016 GCF_000735185.1 Notothenia coriiceps | reverse complement strand
ACAGCCCCCTCAGTCATTTCATCCTGGAGCCGGGCCTGTGTAGACAGTCTGAAAGCACCTATTGTTTTAAATAATGGTCGGAATGTGACCTGTGAGCCTTCTGAATTACCGTGGGACCGCACATTCTAAACTAAAATGTTCAATCAATAAAGTAACATCTTATCTTATCTTAATAATATCTTCATATTAATAATAATAATAATAAATCATATACTGCATATTAAAGCAAACGATTGTAAAGTTAAAAGTATGAGCATAACAAATAAAGAAGTGTAATGTAAACATTTACATTATTATTATGATTATTTAATATATAAAGACTATATATTATTGAATTACAAGATTAGATATACTTTAGTTGATCTAAAATATTAGATCAAATGTGTTCAAATGCTCTTCAAAACACAACTGAAAGTCCATGAAACTTGTCTTTCTGTATTTGTGAATGAAGCGCCGTCTCCTGGTTAAAACCTGAAATAGAAAATCTGGCAACGCCCTCTTGGAAAATAGTGGGAGGGCTTAACATTCCTCTATACTGGTTTTAGGCAGGTCGTAGGCAGGAAGCTGTAAGCTGGAGTCTGAAATTAAGTGCTACATCTGTAGGGTATTGATCTCATTAGATCACCCTCCCTCATTACACAAATACTGTACACATCAGCTGATATGCTTAACTCCAATACGCATTCAAGTTTATACAGCTTGGAGTTGGAAAATATGAGCAACAATGATGATATGGTCAAACTTCTCACTTGACTAACAATTGTGCACACAGTATATACAAATGAATAAATGAGGATTATTGAAAGGGAAAAGTCCAGTAAGAAACAAAAGAGAAACTAAAATAATGCTTTGAGCTCTTTGAGGGACGTGAGACAGAGGGTTAGTGCTTTTGGCGGAAATATTTCCTGGATCTGTCCATCAGACAGTTGAGCCAAACACTGAAATTATGGGTTTTGAAAGATTGGAATGAATTCCTTAGATTAGTTTTTCCTTTTCTTTTCAACAGGTAAAGTGTTTGGCTTGATATTTGAGTGCTGGCTGATGTTTGTGTGCAGGTGTCAGGTGTTGACCTACGAGTGGCCAGTCATGAGGAGGCAGTGAATGCCATCAAATCAGCTCCGAGCCCCGTGGTCTTCATCGTCCAGAGCCTGGCCACCACTCCACGGGTAAAAACACACACACACACACACACACACACACACACACACACACACACACACACACACACACACACACACACACACACACACACACACACACACACACACACACACACACACCCACTGGAGGAGGGGGGAATAAAATCCTCCCTGCTATCCTTTCTAATGTAACGATGATGACGTTACAGGGTATTATGGTCTGTAATAGACATGGACATTAAGCAAGACAAAGACACAAGACAAAGAAAAAGATGATAGGGTGGAAAAGGAAAAGCTTTTCAAACTTAAAGGAATCCCTTTATGAATACTTTAATAGGATATTCCCCGATGCTAACCTTACATACCTAAATGGATGAAAGTAGTAGAATTAAAAACCCAGAGATCTATAAGATGAAATGCCATGATGAAGTAACACACTTGGTGTTGGTGTTGCAGTTTAAAAAATCAGCTGTTCTTCAAGGACAGGGCGAGTGATAAAACCAGGAACTGTCCAGCTTCCTTATATTGGAGGCTGACTGAAAAGCATGTGAGGCAATCTGATAGTAGATTGAAAGTATTTGATTGCGGGCAACTCACACTGCAGAGCTGGGGACCTTTATACCAAGGCCCGGTCCCCATGCGAAGGACCCGGGTTTGAATCGGGCCTGGGACCAATTTCTGCGTTAATCCCCTCCTTTCAGCACTGTCGCTTCAGTAACCACACCAGACCAAAACAAAAGAGGTGTGAAAAGTCTGCTTAGTGCAAGGCACAATAATATATTAAATTACAGCTCTGGAGAAAATGAAGAGACCACTGCAGCATTATCAGTTTCTCTAATTTTACTATTTATAGGTATGTGTTTGAGTAAAATGAAAACATTTTATTTTATTCTATTACATTCATATCATTTACTGTAGCTGACGCTTTTATCCAAACCTTACAGTAAGTGCAAAAACCATAAATAATCAAACTGAATACCAAGGGAGATATATTCACTTCAAGCAAGATCATACCAAAGTAAGTGTTGGTGAATTAGTAACAAGGCCGAAATTAATTCAAAAAGTACTTTTAAAACAAATGTTCAACAGTAACTTCATTGCCAAGGCACACTCAAAATAGATGCGTTTTCAGTTTGCGACGGAAGATATGCAAATGTTCTGCTGTCCTGATCCATTTAGGAGCCAGGAGAGCAAACGGGTGTGTTTTTGAGGGGTGCCTGGGTCCCACTCGCAGTGTGGGGTAGCAAGCCGATTGGCTGACGCATCTGCTGGAGTATATGGTTTAACAAACTACTGACTACATTTCTCTGTGTTGGAACTCAACAGACACGGGATGGCCGACATACTTGTAGAGATTGAGATTTAAGAATAATGTGGAGTGGTCTCTAAATTAAAAGTTTTATAGTGTATATATATATACAGTGGGGAAAAAAAGTATTTAGTCAGCCACCAATTGTGCAAGTTCTCCCACTTAAAAAGATGAGAGGCCTGTAATTTTCTTTCTAGGTATACCTCAACTATGAGAGACAAAATGAGAAAAAAAAATCCAGAAAATCACATTGTCTGATTTTTAAAGAATTTATTTGCAAATTATGGTGGAAAATAAGTTGTTGGTCAATAACAAAGGTTCATCTCAATACTTTGTTATATACCCTTTGTTGGCAATGACAGAGGTCAAACGTTTTCTGTAAGTCTTCACAAGGTTTTCACACACTGTTGCTGGTATTTTGGCCCTTTCCTCCATGCAGATCTCCTCTAGAGCAGTGCTGTTTTGGGGCTGTTGCTGGGCAACACGGACTTTCAACTCCCTCCAAAGATTTTCTATGGGGTTGAGATCTGAGATTTGAGTCCCTGGCGGCGTAGTGTGTTACTGATGG
>NW_011353617.1:0-4269 GCF_000735185.1 Notothenia coriiceps | reverse complement strand
TGCAACCCAGCTGCACTGGCATGCATTTCCGCTCTCTTTTTTTAGATTAGGAAAAAGACATGTATGCGACCATGGTCCGCGACTTCTGGATAGCAGCCAGAGACACTCTGTCTGAGGCTGTCAGGGGGAATGAAACAGAGCTCTCCACACCGAGAGACCAGAGTGACCGTGACGTCAGCTGCAGGCAGAGAGTAAAGGGCTGGATATCATCCAAACGGACACAAACAGTCCTGAACACAGACGCACTGTTAGCACATAAATACAAAAGATGCAGGCTGGCTGATTTCTCATGGATTGTTTCTTAACATAGGATACAATTACATGAGCGTTTCTGGAAAAATGCAAAGGGCTGACTTAACAATGGTAAATGTGGTAAATGGACTTCCATTGGACTAACCCTTACCCCTAAAAGCGCTTCACATAAACAAGTCAGTATCCTCCCATTCACACAGTCATTCACACAGAGGCAGAGGCTGATACAAGGTCGCCTGCTCAGGAGACTAACATTCCCACACACTCAAAACACGTAGGCAACTGGGAGAAATGTGGGGTTAAGAATCTTGTCCAAAGACACACAATTCGACAAGTTGACCTCAAGGCTTTGGGATCGAACAACAGACATTCTGATTGAAGGACGACACTCTACCTCTTTAGCCACAACAATAACAAAAACAGTCAAAATAGTGAATTCAGTGTTGAGTTACTTGAAGCATGACCTAACCCTAACCCAGTCAACGGGTTATACTGTATAAAATAAAGCATTATATTTTTCTGGATAGTGTGTGAGCACGCTGACTCAGTGTATTTTCTCTAACTTATTACTCCTTCAACAGACACGAACGCCCAGTTTTTTTGTCTCCCTCTCTCCATTGTTACGCACATTAGCAGAGTGCCAACACACACACACACACACACACACACACACACACACACACACACACACACACACACACACACACACACACACACACACACTCACAAGTCCTAATGAATGTACCATCTGAGGCTGATGTGCAGTGCTATAACTGGAGCAGTCAGCAGAAAGGCTCCGTGTTTAAAGCTTCACTCAGCACAAACTCTCCTGATGCCTTCTCCACTCTCCGTGTCTCCAAACCACAGTGGCTAACACACACCAGTCCACACACAGAGGGCTGGAATCATCTATCAGGTATTTGCCATTAATTGCAGAATCGATATATGTCATGGTTAAGCAATGGTATCTAAAATCCACTGTTTATAGATTAAATTACAGATAGTTAGTTTGGCTAATCCACCACTTAAATACTTGATTAAAGTACGTCATCACAAAATCTATACATCCCTAAAAATCAATTCATTAAATGTACTGCTCATTGATTATACACTACAGATATTATAGGAGAAATGGCTTGATGTAAACAGTATTGCTAAATCTTCTAACTGCTCTGTATATATCATCAAATCCCCCCAACATAGCATAATATGAGAGACTTTAAAATTATACTGAAATGTTTTTAGGCCTTATTTATCTCTATAAGGCGCGTTCACACCGGAATACTTTTCCCCGTACTTTTCCCGTTTAGTTCCGATAGTGCCTGGAATTTTGCGTTCACACCAAAAAGAAAGGATAACTTTTACCCCCATTTGCCTGCTAGAGAGGTGGTACTATGCTGGGGAGAAAAAAGTACCAATTTCTGACTGGGCGAATTGCAAACCACGCCCCGTAAAACTCGGAAATTTTTTGTGAAGCCGCCATTGTATTTGCTGGCATTAGCATTATTAGCATTAGCATTAGCCCCGCGCACAAACGGAGAGAGAATAACTTATGGCAACACAAAATAAAAACATGGGAGCGGTGGAGATGAGGAGGAGGTGTCGGCGTTCTGGCGATTTACTCGGAAGGTCAAATTCCCCAACTCGGGGGACTTCCGGCCGGGGACTTCGGGTGGCAGTATACGCCATGAAGTTGTTTGCGGCCTGCCAGTAAACCCAAAGCAGAAGAAGAAGAAATGACGTCAGCGGCTTCATTTGCGTAATCTTCCCTCAGGGAACTTATTCCGGTGTGAACCAGAGACTGTATATACTGTATAAAGGTGTGAACGTGATCGGCTCTTATTTCCATGGGGGCACTAAGTGCTGGGAACTAAGTGCTGGGAACTAAGTATGGCAAAGTACTTGGTGTGAAAGCGGCTATTGGTATGAAGAATGATCAGTAAGTCACCCAAAGTATTTCAGAGGCTATCCATTTAAAGCAAGTACTAAGATGGCAATTATAGTGCAAGCATGTAGATTTCATGTTGGGTGATTCATGAATAGTGCAGTAAGTTGACATTAACTGTTATCATATACAGTAGTACTATACAGAAATTCACAAGAAGTTCTTGAGGATTCTTCAACAAGAAGATACCTGCAGACAAGATCTCAAGTCTGATCAGCCACAACCCTGTTACGCAACTATGTGGTTCAGGAAATAAATGCATTTAGTTTGACATTTTAAAGCTGTGTAATCAGTTGGGCCCAAACTTTGTAGCCAACATTGGGAGTCTAAACTAAAATATCTGCTTCACATCTAGAAAGCATGAAATCATATTTGTCAGCAGTTCTCCTGCAGCTGGCATGAATTCTCTGAGCACACAAACATGTTTGTTTTGCAGAGTGTCTGCCAAAAGCTTGCCAACATGAGCAGTCAACATGTAGAAGTGTCCTTGGGCAAGATACTCCAAAGGTCTCCCGCGGGCATGTCTATGTGTTAGAGGGTATGTTAGTTGCCTTGGATAAAAGTGAGCGATAAATAACATGAAGTGTTGCAGCTTACACCATCATGTTCTTTTCTATATTTAGACTTTTGCAATCAGAATTGAATTCTATTGAGAAAGAAATCTAAATATCATTACTATTTTTTAGCAATTGTTTATATTTATATATTGTTTGTTATTACTAGGATTTGTATTCATGTTTTCCATGTTCATCTGTACACCTCTTCATATAACCACTTTGTTCGGAGGTCAACTGGAGCTGAAATAGGGGTAAGACATTAAAATCAATAACAAAACAACAGTTGCAGTGCAAGATTTCTACAGTTTTACACATTTTGTGTGTTTTTCTAATGATTTTGAGGGAGAAAAACAAAAATAATTAGCAGGTAATTTCCTTCTCCATGTTTCTAGTCATTTCCTATTAATGGCAGTGTATTCTTAACAGTAACAACTGTACACACAGACAGACAGACAGACACACACAGATGTTAAGGGGACAGCTGCTTGGGTGGTCAACACAGAAACACACACACACACACACACACACACACACACACACACACACACACACACACACACACACACACACACACACACACAATGTTTTTATGGGAGCTGTGAGTTTAATCTGCCCAGCTGCCATCCTGTGAATTGGTTGTGAACTGAGAGGCCAAGCAATTTACTCCTCACAAAGACCATTCCACACGACTGAGCAGTGTGTGTGTGTGTGTGTGTGTGTGTGTGTGTGTGTGTGTGTGTGTGTGTGTGTGTGTGTGTGTGTGTGTGTGTGTGTGTGTGTGTGTGTGTGTGTGTGTGTGTGTGTGTGTGTGTGTGTGTGTGTGTGTGTGTGTGACTTCCACACATTGACTTCCACACATTTAGCCACATGTCAGTGGTGATTATCCAACCCAGTCTCATAAAAAAACGTGTAATAACTATGTTGGACCACAACTTGGGACGTAGTATTTCTACAAAAGCGCCTCTGAAATGGTAGGATCCCTACGTTTTTTTTCACCATTCATTCCAATGGCTGGCGTCTATGTCACGTGATCTTGAAATTTCTCCATGCAGTAAAAAAAAACATGGCCGAACTTCGTTTTATTCTCGGTGGAAAATGCCTATTTTAAGGTTAGTTTGGCCATCAAAATGCGTTTTGATGTCATTTGATGCAAGAAATATGAGTTGTTATTTCAGATTATGTGTGCAGTGGATGTACATTAGGGCTGAACGATATATCGTGTCATGGCGATAACCGCGATATGCGCATGCGCGATATTCACACCGCAGGGACGTGCGGTTTTATTCATTTAAAAAAAAAATGCTGCCGCACTTTAGCACAGAATTCAAAATAAGAGATACCCTTATTACTTATCGGAACTGCAGATACAATATATCCGATTAAAGCTGAGACTCCACAGATTATTTAAGTATAGTATCATCACTAAGCGATCCGATCTCACGACAGGGGAAGCAAACACTGACATCACAACACGTACCTTTACGGAGCTTTTACGGGAGATCGTCTCACCGTAGC
>NW_011353616.1:0-2936 GCF_000735185.1 Notothenia coriiceps | reverse complement strand
CGTCGTCGTCGTCGTGTCTCGTCGTAGTGTAGTGGTGTGTGTGTGTGTGTGTGTGTGTGTGTGTGTGTGTGTGTGTGTGTGTGTGTGTGTGTGTGTGTGTGTGTGTGTGTGTGTGTGTGTGTGTGTGTGTGTGTGTCAGAACAAACTCAGCTGGGTGTCTTTCAGCTCTCTATTTATGAGCCCTTCTTTACATATTCATTCTGCTACTGTTAAACAAAGACCCAAGATTGCCTTTCCCCTTCTCGTGCATTGTGTATTAGTTTGTGTCAGTTTGTGTCAGTTTGTGTCAGCGTGTTAGTGTTGAAGGAAGAACAGCAGGAGACCATATTGTTTTTTAAATGTTTTGTCTTTCCTTCCATCACTGACTTGGTAACCAGATACAGTCAGATGTTTGTGGAAACATGCTGCAGGTGATGCTTTGGACCATATACTTTAATATCAATGATGTGAATTAATGATTTGGTATTTCCTTCTGGCATTGAGAAAAGCATCTGCATCATTGTTCAGTGAATATACGGTGGCTTATCAGCCTGTTTGTTGTGTAAAAATGCTGAGAGTAATATGTGGCCATGCCAATAGAGTATTCTAAACTGATCTATACACAGCATGAAATCCGGGGTCCTAAGGGGCAGCAGTGCAGCCAGAGCTGAACAGAGGCCTCCTGTTATCCCCAAACTCCCGTAAGATCTGAAGGTGAAAAACATGAAAAAGGCTTGTTTCCATCCACTACTGTTGTACTGTGATATGAGCTGGTTGATGGAGATAAACAGCTGTGAGGAAGGCATTACTTTATATCTCTCTGGTGGAGGGGACGCTGCAGTTGTGCCCAGATCCTGGCTGCAATGTTGAGACAGAGAAAAAGATAGGGAGCCAACAGCTTGGTAGATAACAGGGCCCTAGTTGCCATGGTGAGGGGATTTGATTGGCAGCTAGGGGGGTTGATTGATAAGGACCCCCCTGCTATTCCAGTGACAGCTCCTGTCAGAGCGCCAGCTCGTCTCACATCACATGTATCAACTGGTATTCCCACCCCCAATACACGCACGCACACACGCACGCACGCACGCACACACACACACACACACACACACACACACAAACAAACAAACAAACAAACAAACAAACAAACAAACAAACAAACAAACAAACAAACAAACAAACAAACATCTTATCTGTTCATACTGAAAACAATTATTTAAGGTCTTGAAGCGCAGCTAGATCAGGTGGTTAGCTCAGTCCTCAAAGGTTGATAATACCGACTAAATGTTAAAAATATATGAATGTTCCCAGAACAGCTCTCTGGGCATGTGGCTCAGGCAGACCACACTGAACTCCTTATTAACCCTGGAAGCTCATTCAGTCTGCTGATAGGCACCCACAGGCCGAGGGAACTACAGCATGGGGGACTGAAGAGAGTCCACTGTCCAGATTAGAACAAACACACTGGCTAAGAACTGTCGGATGTCTTTGGCCCACTACTGAATTATAAAGATCATGATCAGTTTGACCTTTGTGCTTCCACTACACAAACAGGAGCAGGCTTTTAGCTTAGCACAATATTCTGTCATACCTCTACGAGGGAGGGTTCAAGCACATGCTAAGGTCAGCATGCTAACATGCTCATGATAACATCTTTAGTGTGAAAGAACGCATTTTATATTGAATTTTGCTTGAGCGTTGTGCCATTAAGAGGTCCATTTCCGACTGGATTATAGGACACTCTTTGATAAAAAATAACCAACGTTTCCAGCAGGGTGTCACATACTCCATACCTGTCAACACACACCATTTTAACCATTTCTCCTGCTGTGCCACTGATCCGTGTTTTCTAACGCTGATTTCACAGTGAATAACAGATCAAATGGAGGTTTTTAAGGTGTTTTTTTTTGGATATGTGTTGACCAGAGGTGGGAGTAAGTCCTACATGTGCAAGTCATGAGCAAGTCTCAAGTCTTGACCTACAAGTATCAAGCAAGTCCCAAGTCACTGTGGTGAGAGTCAAGTAAGTCAAGTCAAGTCATTGCTCAGGTCAAGCAAGTCAAGTCAAGTCATACGAAATTCTGATGAATAAGCCCTGTATCCGCATTTAAATCAGTTAAAAGACAGTGGTTATGAAAATGGATTCAACCCACACTATGATCTTCATTACATACACAGTTAATCATTTGAAATCTAATTTAGACCGATGACAATCATATTAGATTCATATTAACCCCAGAACTGCAGACAATATAGCTAGGACTCAAAAAGTCGGTTCAAAAAGGCAGAATTCCAGGTAAGAAAATCATATATGGCATTCGCCATAACACATATTTTATTTAAATGTATGTTAACACTAGAACCGCCAACAGCGTCAGCACCTACATAGATATAATTTTCAAACCATTTAATTTGTTCCTCTTCATAATTTCCTTATAAACTAAGCAGGACGATTTAAAACTCACTTAATTGGGTTCATTTAGAAATGGCTTCAGTTTATCATCATAACAGATCAAAAAGTTCAGATTCATTTTACAATAAATCAAGGAATGATGCACTTCTACAAACAAAAACAACATCATTAAAACATTTAAACAAACTACTAAAAGTAGATGAACTACATTATTCAAAAGTTTCCAGTAACTTCTAGATAATAACACAGGGGAAACAAACGAGGCATCTCTTTTCCTCTCTCTCTCTCCTGACAGCCCGTCAGTATCAGGGTTAGTCAAAATGAATCCCTTGGCGGTTCTAGTGTTCGTTTACCCCGTTTTGTCTTCTCTTTGCTTAATCGATTTGAAACCAAGTCTAACGTAGCTTAAACTTAACGTTAGCTTTCTAGCTAACACAGTCACGTAGCCTCCCTTTCTCTGTGGGTTTTTTTTGTAACGAATTAAGTTGGATGTTGTGGTGGTCCTGTCACTGATCTTTATGCTGCAGACCCTGCATACCGCTGT
>NW_011353615.1:0-1794 GCF_000735185.1 Notothenia coriiceps | reverse complement strand
ATTCACAGTTAAAGGTGGGGTAGGTACGTTTGAGAAACCGGCTCGAGATACACTTTTTGTTATAATCCATGGAATGCTCTTAACATCCCGATATCAATGAATATCTTAAGTGCTTTGACAAAAAATCAATAAAAAAATTTCATCTGTGGAAGCTGGACTGTAAAAAGCACGACCAATCATCTGAGCCGGCCCGGCTAAAGTAACTGGATGGCCTACCTGCCTGTCAGCCTTCCATCTGTGCACAAACTTATCTCGTGCCCTCATTGGTCATGCGCGTGCATGTGTGTTGGAGGAGGGGCTCTGTAAGGAAGTGGCAGATTTTTTCCGGCTGTGTATTTTCAAATTCTAGCGCACTCGAGCTGGTTTCTCCATTCTTACCTACCCCACCTTTAAGAATTAGATATTAATTATTAATGCTGTACATTACCTTTAATATGTCTAACTATATTTAAAATGTGTTACCTTTTTAAAGAAGTGATTATATTTGTATGTCAATCTTTTCCTATGGTAAAGTTTCGTTTTGCACTTTTATTTTGGTAGCAATATGATCGGGACTCTTATTTTGAAGGAACTTTTACCGGAAGGGAATGCACAACGCGTCCCAAGACTTTAAATGTCCTCTTTGCTTTTCGTTCGGGTTCTTCCTACGCCTTATCAGTTGAATCACTTTGAACATTCGTTTGAGATGTTGAAGGGTTGGCCGAACATTTTACCCCACTGTCAAACAACTTAATTTGCTTCGCCATTTTTTGTAAAACAAACACACGGCGCACCGCGCACGCGAGTAAACCATGGAGTAAACGTGCATTGCTTTCTGGCTTCGTAATCACACCAATGCACGTGCAACTTAAGTATCAGGTTCCGACTGTTCACAACATTTAATTAACATTTATCTATTTTGGGGTGCACATTTAGCTGTTTGCTGTCCTTATTTCTTTATGTTAAAAACTGGTTGCCATCGGCCAAGAAGTGGTTGACATTTTTTCGAATGGTTGCCAATGGCAACCTGGCAACCGTTAATGTCGAGCCCTGATCAGAATAAGATACAAAAGATGGGAAATGTTTTGAAGCTGAAGAAAATGACATGACACAGACAGGTGGCGGATAAAGACTCTGCAGAGTTTTAATCATTTCCCAATTCCACATAAAACAAATGTAAAAAAGTAGAGCGCTCTGACTGAAACCTCTTGCTGTTCCATCGCCTCTCCGTCTGGACTCAAGACAGTTTTAAAAAGACCCGGTCATAAGAATACGAGCAGGAAGTAAAACTTGAAACAAGCAAAGACAACACAAAGAAAGGAAAACACTACAGCAAATGAATGACGGAGGATCGGTCTCACTCGTTTGAATTCCTACTGAAAGACATCCTCGGCTGCACGAAGCTAACATGTCCAATGGCACGGAAATATGTAAATAAAAACAAAAACTAATGAGGAGATTCTTGATGCAAGAGCTGGTAGTTTCTAATGTGTTTTGCACAGGTACTGCGAGAACACGGGTACACATTTCCTCCAATTACACGTGTGTGTGTGTGTGTGTGTGTGTGTGTGTGTGTGTGTGTGTGTGTGTGTCTCAGAGCTGCAGGGCACAGAACTGCTGGTACACAGCCAGGATGTGGGGGTCCAGCTCTGCAGTGAACAGAAGGTTCTCCAGAGTGCCCATGTACTGCTGGATGGTCACATGGTGCTGCAGGAGAGGAGAGGTTACACACATAAGGTTACTGCTGCTGTGTGTGTGTGTGTGTGTGTGTGTGTGTGTGTGTGTGTGTGTGTGTGTGTGTGTGTGTGTCTCAGC
>NW_011353614.1:0-1492 GCF_000735185.1 Notothenia coriiceps | reverse complement strand
AGAGACGTCACAATATTATAACACACACACACACACACACACACACACACACACACACACACACACTGACCCCTTTGACTCCCTTCAGGTCTCCCTTCAGCAGGCTGTCCAGAGGGAACGTGATGATGTTGTTCATGTTCTGCAGCTGCAGACAGGAAGTGACATCAGAGCGTAAACAAAAGTTAAAGCCACACATTTTAAAGTAGATTAATGTAAAAAAATGTTTTCGCTAATTTGTAAATATTTCACAGATTTTTACCATTTCATTTTGTTGATCTTCATTTTGAGAGAACATTGTTCTCATAGATTTGAAATGCTCTCTAACATTTTTGAGTTTTTATTAATAAAATAGTTTTTTCCCGAGAAATTTGTGAGTTTTTTTGTTGTTGCTGGAAATGATTATTTTCTTATTTTTTTCATGTTGATTTTTTTCTGTAATTTTGTGATTTTATCTCCGAAAAATTGTGATTTTCTTTATAATTTGTATTTTTTTTCAAATTGGTCAGATAACTGCATTTTAATTTTTTCGGTAAATTTGTGATTTTTCTCAGAAACTGTAATTTTTTCCCCATAAAGCTTTATTTTTATAAAGTTTTCAGTTTTTTTGTGTAAATGACACATTTTTCTTGTAATTTAATTTATCTTATTTTCTAATTAACTCTTTTCTTTTCAGGACTAGAACCAGAGACAGTTTCCTCCCACAGGCCATCAGGCTGCTGTTAGTTCTGTATGTCTTGTAACTGCTCTGTTGAGGAACCTGCGATCTAAGCATTTCATTCATTACAGAGCTACACTGTACGTGACAACAGACCCTGAGCCTTGAATACGTGGTTGACCGACTTCCTCCCATCACCTGGAATACACTCACGTGTTGCTCTGGGTTTTAAACACTTGAGACGATGTATTGAACTCATTGTGAAATGATAAAACTGGTCACCAGGTTCTTGAAGAGTGCCGTCAGCTCTTTGGTGAACACGGAGAACTTGAGGAAGGCCGATCCCACGTCGGCGTCGTCCCTGCCGGCGCAGCTGTCCCCGAGGCGCTCCACGGCCTGGACGTACTGCTCCTCGTTCTCCACGTGAGCTGGAACACAACGTTCGTTTACTCACCCTCAGAACCAGGCCGTTGTTCAAAACATATATATTAGTTTTTATTGTTTTTAATGTTATTATTGTTTTTATTGTTTATATCAATTTTTTTTTATGCAACTTGGATTATTATTTTTTGTTATTTGATTTTATTGGAGTCAGAGATGTTTTGACAGCGACTTCTTTACTCAGCGCTTTATAAAGATCTGAGTTCAAGCTAATCTGAGAGGAGCTGATCTGTGAAGCCGAGCCTCCCTCGGCATGCTGGGACATGACGGAGGAATGACAGGAATGTGGAGGTGAGACTCCACCTGTCTCTCTACACACACACACACACACACACACACACACACACACACACACACACACACACACACACACACACACACACACACACACACACA